>NC_037675.1:96798581-97069535 GCF_003255815.1 Theropithecus gelada | reverse complement strand
CTTTCTTTCTTTCTTTCTTTCTTTCTTTCTTTCTTTCTTTCTTTCTTTCTTTCTTTCTTTCTTTCTTTCTTTCTTTCTTTCTTTCTTTCTTTCTTTCTTTCTTTCTTTCTTTCTTTCTTTCTTTCCAGGTTTCTAACCTGATAGGATTGACCGGCTGAAATACAGAAGTTGATTATTCATGAGGTGCAGGCGTGCACGTGACAGAAGCCCTTGGAAGTGTCTGTGAGGCAGGATGCAGAGCATGAGCCCAGCGCTTGGCCCCTGATGGAGCAAGAAGGGCCGTCGTAGTCGTGTGCAGTAAGACGACGGCATGCGCACACTCGGTAGGGGCTACTGCATTTCTCACCCTGCCTGAGAATCCTGTTTCACGTGTTCCATCCACAAGACTGGAACTTATAACCTGGTGGGCACATGTCACTCCATTCCCAGCAGCTAGCCCAGCACAGGGTATACTGCACCTGCTCAAAGGATGTTTGCAGAATAAGCGATTTCCTAAGCAATTTCCAACGTTGAAGTTCAAAGGTAGGAGAATTTTGCTGTACAAATAAACAATATTGGAGATATAGGTGATTCTATTTTTTGCAGGGCCTTCTTCACCCCCAACATCTGCCTGTAAAAGTCCTTCCAGGCCCTTAGCCAGGGCCACCTCTTCCAGGAGTGTTTCTGATTCTTCCCGCTTCAGGGGCCAGCTCCTGTTCTCACACCTGCACCACAGTGTATTTAAATGTCTCTTCTGGCAACTCTTCCATTTGGCCTGAATTCGACTTGCTGCATTTTTCTCTTGATGGGGTCCTAACCTAACGTTTGTGAATGAATGAACAGTGGGGCCCCTAAAGATGGAGTCGTATCCTGTTGCTTAGTAGACCTCAATACATCTTCGCTGAATTGAGTTGGATATCTAAGACTTGGCATGGAGTCTTCCTTCTTCTTCCAAGAGCTTGAAACTATTCCACAGAGCTTGAAACTTTTTGCTCTGCAAAAAGAGAAGGAGGCTTAATCACCAGCTCTGTGCAAACAGCCAAGAGATGGGTTCTCAGTTTTCAGTGTATGTCTAATGGGGAAGCTAAGTTAAACAGGGCCCTGCTATAAACCCAGCTAACAAAGGCAGGTGTTCCTCTCTCATCATGCCTCAAGGTGCTTCCAGACAGGGTCAACCTGAAAGCCTGCTGTTCCTTCTTGCATCTCCCTCACCTGGCACACAGCCTGGCCCAGGGTAGGTCTTCCAAGTATTTGCAGAAGTGTTGAATCCCAGAGCCTGAATGCGGTATTTCCACCACTGTATTCCTTGCATATTAAGTAATCGATGTTTACTGAAAGATATGCTTGAAAAGGACATTTTAAAGACCTGACATGAACTCAACTCTGTACCAAAATGCAAGGCAAAAACCAGCTTGGTTAGGACTGACAACTGACTTGGCTGATTCAAGAGAACTTCATGTGGACAGAGATTAGATCAGTTCCATGTGGTTCCAGAAGGGAGAGGCAGGACCCAAGGACAGGGAGAGAACTTACTTAAAGGCAGATTTTGGCTCAGACCTGGGATGAACTCTTTAACAATCCAAGCTTTTCAGGATGGAGCAGGAAGCCTTACAGAGGAGCATCCTCTCTTTGGCCCTCCAGCCGAGCTGCCAAAAAGTGACTCCATGAGTCTTTTTGGCTTTGGAGAGAAAAGGTAGACACCTATGAGGGTCAGCAAGTGCACAGTCCCTGTGCTGAGGGGACCGAGGCCTCCTGCTGTGTGTATCCTCATCATTATCAGGCTTTAAGGGAGCATGTATGGAATTACCTCTGAACCTCTGTGACATCAACACACTTTAATAAAATTCATGATATCCTCAGGCTTTATTTCATTTTTTATTTCTTTTTAATTTTCTTATTGAGACAGGGTCTCTCACTCTGTCACCCAGGCTGGAGTGCAGTGGCATAATCATAGCTCACTGCAGCCTCGAACTCCTGGGCTCAAGCTATCCTCTTGCCTCAGCCTCCCAAGTAGCTAGGACTACAGGCACATGCCACCATGCCTGGCTAATTATTTTTATTTTTAGTAGAGATGAGGTCTCACTATCTTGCCCATGCTGTTCTTGAACCCCTAAGCTTAAGTGACCCTCCTGCCTCGCCTCAGCCTCCCAAAATACTGAGATTGAAGGTATGAGCCACTGCACCTGGCCCTCTTGCACTTCTTTTTTATTATTATTATACTTTAAGTTCTGGGGTACATGTGCAGAACTTGCAGGTTTGTTACATAGGTATACGTGTGCCATGGTGGTTTGCTGTACCCATCAACCTGTCATCTACATTAGGTGTTTTTCCTAACGCTATCCCTCCCTTAACCCCTCACCCCGCAACAGGCCCCAGTGTGTGATGTTCCCCTCCCTGTGTCCATGTGTTCTCATTGTTCAACTCCCACTTATGAGTGAGAACATGTGGTGTTTGGTTATCTGTTCCTGTGTTAGTTTGCTGAGACTGATGGTTTCCAGATTCATCCATGCCACTGCAAAGGGCATGAACTCATCCTTTTTTATGGCTGCATAGTATTCTATAGTGTGTATGTGCCACATTTTCTTTATCCAGTGTATCACTGATGGGCATTTGGGTTGGTTCCAAGTCTTTGCTATTGTGAATAGTGCTGCAATAAACATACGCGTGCATATGTCTTTATAGTAGAATGATTTATAATCCTTTGAGTATATATCCAGTAATGGGATTGCCGGGTCAAATGGTATTTCTGGTTCTAGATTGATCCTTGAGGAATCACCACACTGTCTTCTACAATAATTGAACTAATTTACATTCCCACCAACATTGAAAAAGTGTTCCTATTTCTCCACATCCTCTCCAGCATCTGTTGTTTCCTGACTTTTTAATGATAGCTATTCTAACTGGCGTGAGATGGTATCTCATTGTGGTTTTGATTTGCATTTCTCTAATGACCAGTGATGATGTGTTTTGGCCACATAAATGTCTTCTTTTGAGAAGTGTCTATCCATATCCTTTGCCCACTTTTTGGTGGAGTATTTTGTTTTTTTTCTTGTAAATTTGTTTAAGTTCTTTGTAGGTTCTGGATATTAGCCCTTTGTCAGATGGACAGATTGCAAAAGTTTTCTCCCATTCTGTAGGTTGCCTGTTCACTCTGATGGGTTCTAATTAAACTAAAGAGCTTCTCCACCTCTTGCACTTCTTACACATTAAATAACCAGATCTAATCTAATAACTGGCATACTTTCAAACTAGTGATCAACATATATGATATTTTGAGATATCTATAACACTTTGAACATAGCATGAAAACATCTGTGATTTCTACTTGTGACAAATTTAGTTATTGAAAATACTACTGTAGTTTTTTTGCCTATAGTCTTAATTGAAGTAAATGCTAAATTTTAATGAGAAATTAGAAAAAATGAACATGTAATTTTTTTCCCATTCAAGTTCATAGGACACTCTAAAGTCTGTCCATGAACCCCCCAGTGCCCACAGATGCCAGGTTAAAACCCTTGAACCTGAGCTTCTGTAGAACCTCTGACATTTTCCAAAGTGTATGTAACATTCTGAGCAGTTTGGTGTCAAAAGCCCTTCTGGTGCCCCTTTGGTAAGTTGTAGCATTTGTTTCTGAAAGCCTTGCCCCCAGCTGATAGTGCTCAGGAATGCTGGACAGTCCCTGGAATGGTCTATTTCTCTGTCAGGCAATAAACGGTAGTGGTCTGTGGGAGACATGGCTGGTGCTCACCCATATTCCCCACCTACTTGCAATTAGGTGGCCTGGAATGGAAGGAAGTAATAGGTGCTGCTTCCAGGATATGCACAGAGAAGCCCCTTCAGAACCCTGCTATCCCTTTCCAGCCTGGTAACCCTGAAGTGACACATTGAGAGTCAGCTTCAGAAGAAGCTGGGCTCCTGAGTGACTACATGGAGCAGAGTCCCCTGCTGACTGCATTGCACGGGGGGTGCAGATGAGATAGTAACCTTTGCAATGGTAAGCTGCTTATGGTGTAGGTTACTTATGGTAAGTGCACTTAGGCGACCTACACTTACAGACCTTCCTCCATGAAGACTTTGATTCGCAACCCCCATGGTCATTTTTCCTCCCTGCAGTCTTCAGCATCATCTAAGTGGTCTGGACACACACAGTGTATTCTGCCTGAATCTGACCTTTGAGTTTGCTGCAGGGTGCCTTAATCCCAGATTCCTCATTCTTCCACAGAGGGGAGGGAAAGTCTGCCCCACTCCCAGGAGGGGAAAACAGGGGAAGAAAACTTCCAGTCTCCCTGTCTCTTGCTCATTCCCGAAGAAAGAGGAAGAAAGGCTCCTTGGGTTGGTGAATTTGGGAGAAGGGGCTGAGCACGTGCAGCCAGCCTGTTTCCCTTCCCTGCCCAGAGCAGCAGCATCCTGTGCTCAGCCACCTACATCACTGCTGCAGGAGGCACAGACCAGCGCCTGTGTCCCCTGAAGAAGGAGGCCTGCAGAGTGTGAGTGGTGGGAAGTTCAATACAGGGATGAAGATGATGCCTGTGTCAGGAATCAAGTTGATAACTTGATCTCCTTTCACCTGCCTCTCATTTCCTATTTCTCTGCTGGCTCTGAAAGCAGGAAAGGAAAGGAGAATATTATTATTTAGTAGCCTCTGGCCCTGAAAAGTAGAAATCACAGATGTTTGCCTGCTATGTTATAGCTGTTACAGAGATCCCAAAATATAATGTACATTGATCTCTAGTTTGAAATTAAGCTAGTTAATAGATTAGATCTGGTTGTTTAGTGTGTAAGGAGCACAAAGGGGCCAGGCATGGTGGCTTATACCTGCAACTTCAGCACTCTGGGAGTCTGAGGCAGGAGGATGGCTTGAGGCCAGGAGTTTGAGATTAGCCTGGGAAATGTAGCCAGACCTTGTCTCTACAAAAAATTTTAAAAAAATATTAGCTTTGTGTGGTGGTACATGCTGTAGTCCTGGCTACTTGAGAGGCTGAGGGAGAAGGATCACTTAAGTTCAGGAGGTCAAGGCTGCAATGAGCCATGATTGCATCACTGCACTCCAGCTTGGGTGACAGAGTGAGACCCTGTCAAGAAAGAGAAAGGAAGGAAGGAAGGAAGGAAGGAAGAAAGGAAGGAAAGAAGGAAGAGAAGCATATAGTAGTAACTATGTTACATATTTTTGTATTTTGATAACTTTATTTTGATATAAATGGTTTATTTTTAAATTCAATACATTTTGCATTATGCAGGTAACACCTTGATTCTGAAAAGTTACCGTAGGCTTCACCGGATTGCCCTGAGGGCCCATGGGACAAGAACCTCAGGTTTAGATCAGGTTAGTTTACTTAACAGAGACACCCAGAAAGAGTTTAAGAAAGCATCCATAATGTTTAAAGTCATGAAAAGGCACAAGATGCTGCCTATATGCTAATATTTCTTTAAAGATTTTATTGTTTTCATATTTATAAGGAGCAATTAGATACTATCTAATTACCACCAGTAATTAATTAAGTACATCTAATCAACACCAATAAATGTTTCCTTGTTCACATGTTTATAGAAAGCCTAGGGAGATAGGATTCCAACAAATCCTCATATACAGTGATGCTGGGAAATGTTTAACTGGCTCTTCCGAGGGAAGAGCCTACATTTGTCATGTTTGCCAATTGCCGTGGTGTAAGTGCTCCCACTATAGTTGATTTCAGGCTACCAACCAACATGAGAGCCACTAAACACAGAGTTGGAAAGAGAGGTGTGCAGCAACACACTATTGTACAGTGTAGTATTTCCACCATAAAGATACAATCGATGTAAATAACTCCAAAAGCACAGGTAATAGTGACATAAAATACAATAACTAGGAAGTGAGGTATTTTGAATATATATTACTTTGGAGTGCAGTGGTACGACCACAGCTCACTACAGCCTCAGCTTCCCAGGCTCAAGCAATCCTCCTGCCTTGGCCTTGCAAAGTGCTGGGATTATAGGTGTAAGCCACCATGCCTGACCTATATAACTTTGCTTTTAAAATAATCTATTTAATTGTAAATTTATGTAATACATTTTTCATAATGTCCATTTTAATAACCAGCTTGCAAAATACCTCAACATGTAACCATCCGCTCTTACGAGCTGGTTGGGGTGGCTCCAACGCACCACTGTTAGAAACCTTTTCTACCACACTGAGAACAGCAACACCTGGGAAAAATTCAGAAGGTGAATTCAGCTGTGAGACAAATCCTAACAAACAACATCTGCTTCTGGCATGTGGCTGATTGGGGAGAGCCCAGGGTAAATGGGGAGCAGGAGGCCAATGCCCCTGCTGCTTCCAAGGGTTTGTTACCAGCACACTCCCATAATTCAGGTCATCCCATCCCCATCATGGGTGCTCAGCACTGCAGCCGGGGAGGCCTCGAGGGTCTGACTGTACCTGAATCAATTATTGCGCAGACATCAGTCGCCCTGGGGACGGGTCTTCTGAACCGACAGCCACTTGGTGGGATGATCAGAGAGCCTAAAAGTCCAGTTTCCCTGCCCCTCACCCCACCAGAGTTCATCCCTGTCCTGCACCACTTGATCATCAAAGCGTTGCTCTCTGTTCACATCCAAAAACTCCGGGAAGGGGGGAACTTGTGCTCCCTGCCTGTCTCCTGAATGTTCAGGGCCCTCTGTGTTCTGCCCCCAGCTGCTTCTCCTGTCATGACCCACAGCTCTCCTCACTCAGTGACTCGGTTGTCCTCTGTGTGTTGATGTCAGCCAGATCCCCCTTCCAGGCTCTCTGATGCCCACCTGCCTGCCAGACAGCTCCACTTGAGTGCCCTGCAGGCCCTGCAGGTGTGTCCCAGACGGAGCTCACCACCTGGAGCTCACCACCCCTCCACATCCTCCTCCAGCCTCCAGGAAGGGCCCCAGCTGCCCTGAGGCTCAGCCAGAAATCTCACCCTCACCCCACCCTGTCCCCTCATCCTCACACCCTGTCCTCATCCTGGCCTCCCCTCATCCTTCCCCTGTCTTCATCCTCATCCTCTCCCCAGCTACCCCTTTTTCTCCTTGACCTGCCCTCGGCGCCTCAGCCACTCACTGCACCCAGGCCTGGACCTCCAGGGCACCCTGCCAGGTCATCCTACCCCCTATCATGGGTGCTCAGCATTGCAGCCAGGGAGGCTCCTTCATTCCCGTTTCTCACACCCTGGCTCCGACCCTCCCCACTCCCGCCCTCACCACCCGTAGCCTTTACACTCTGCTCGCTCATTCCACCTTCCAGAGGCTCTTCCCTCCACTCACCACCTCTTGCCTCCAGTCTCCTGGCCATCTCTTGCTCATCCTTTGCGGCTTCCACTCCTGCCATCTCCTCCAGGCAGCCTTCTGTGATCCGTCACTCTGGGTTAGGAGTCCTTTCTCCATGTTTCCATATCACCTGACCTGAGCAGCACCCACGGGACTATGTATCATAATTGCCCACTTTTTTTCTCTGCACCCTCCCCTAGACCATTAGTTCTGGCCGGCCAGGGACTTTGTCATGTTCATATGGGATCCTCATGCCTTGTACAGTGCCTGGTGGCTGTTAGGTGCTCATCAAATCCTTGTTGATAGAAGTCGAATTTTGCTAACAGTAAGAGGCAGAATCTTCACAGTTCTTTATCCTTGGCACCACTTCAGGCACTTCATAAATAAAAATTCATCGAGGGCCAGGCACAGTGGTTCACACCTGTAATCCCAGCACTTTGAGAGACCGAGGCGGGCGGATCACGAGGTCAGGAGATTGAAACCATCCTGGCTAACACAGTGAAACCCTATCTCTACTAAAAATACAAAAAATTAACGGGGAGTGGTGGCGGGTGCCTATAGTCCCAGCTACTTGGGAGGCTGAGGCAGGAGAATTGCTCGAACTCGGGAGGCAGAGGTTGAAGTGAGTGGAGATTGCGCCACTGCACCCCAGCCTGCGAGACAGAGTAAGACTCCGTCTCAAAAAAATAAAAAGGAAAGAAAGAAAAGAAAACTCATCGAGCTCTCACAACAGCCCCATGAGAGAGGCACAACTCTTATTCCCACTTTACAGATGAGAAGACAGAGGCGTAGAAAAATTAAGTGATTCACACAGGTCCACAGGGCTGTTAGTGGCACAGCTGGGATGTGAGTCACAGCAGCCTGACTCCACAATCTGTGCTGATCATAACCGCTGTGCTGCCTGGCCACGTGGGGAGTGGGGAGAACACAAAGGCTAGGGTGTTTGCCAACTGAGGGGACAGCCCCCAGGGAGGAGGGAGCAGAACCTGCATCAAAACAAGGGCAGGCCAGGAGTTCCAGGCTGCAGTGGTGAGCTGTAATCGCGCCACTGCACTGGGCAACAGAGCAAGACCTTGTCTTTAGAAAAAAAAAAAAAAAAAAAAAAGGGTGGGGGTGGGAATGATAACAACTGACATGTGACATGTACATGCCCCTTCCATGACACGTGGAGATTATGGAATCTACAATTCAAGATGAGATTTGGATGAGGACACAGCCAAACCATATCATGTAGTTAATAACCATCTTATAGGCAGATATTTGGAGAGTATGTAAATATCTCGTTTCTCATCAAACTTTCACCCCCTTGTTTTTATCTGCCATTGGTAAGTCTTACCAGCATCCATTGTAACTACGATGTAAATAGTGAGATGCAGTGTAATTAGTTTCCTGTTGCAGCTATAAAAAATTAGCACATGTTTATTGGCCTAAAACAGAAAAAATGTATAGTTTTTTCTGTTTTATGGAAACTTGAAGAAACTGTAAGAAAACTTACAGTTCTGGAGGTCACAGTCCCAAAACAAGTCTCGCTGGGTTATAATTAAAGTGTCTGCAGGGCTGTGTTCCTTCTGGGGCTCTAGGAAAGAACCCATCTCCTTGTCTTTTCTGGTTCTAGGGTTGGTGTTCCTTCCCCATCCTGTGACCACATCCCTCATCCCTCTGACCAGTGATTCCATCACTGCACAGCCTCTTCTCACTCTGACCCTCCTATCTCCCTCTTATGTGGACTTCGGTGATTATGCTGGGCCCACCCAGATAATCCAGGATCATCTTTCCCTCTCAAGATTCTTAGTTTAATCACATCTGCAAAGCTCCTTCTGCCACGGAAAGTAACATCTTCACAGGTTCCAGAGATTAGGAGGTGGACATCTTTGCAGGCTGGGGGTGGCATTATTTTGCCTACCACATATAGTAATTTCTTAAAAGAGTGCTTCGCTATTGTCTATGGTTCACCCACACTCTGCAAGCATTGACGTGCTCAAGCAGGAATGACTACAACCAGCCAGTGACTGTAAGATGCATTGCAGTCTCAGAGGTATTGAAATGTGATGATAAGCGCCTCACCTACATAATGAGGACATGATGGGGTCC
The DNA here is from genome assembly GCF_003255815.1 of Theropithecus gelada. Taxonomy (NCBI): domain Eukaryota; kingdom Metazoa; phylum Chordata; class Mammalia; order Primates; family Cercopithecidae; genus Theropithecus; species Theropithecus gelada. The sequence continues at coordinate 97,060,190 of NC_037675.1, read as the reverse complement.
CTCCCATTGATGTCTTTCATGCCATGGTTGCTCACCCTTCAGCAAGGTGTCTGAGCACCTCCCAGGCATCAGCAATTGTACCATATGTGGGGTGTGCAGAGATGAGACACACAGCTCCTACTCTTGAGGGGGTTCTATCTTTCAGTGAGAGAGACAGAGAAGAAAGTCAAAGAAGTGATTTAGCAAAGAGGAGAGAAGTGGAAAGAATGAACATTTAATTTCCTTATTAAACTGGGGTGAGGGATTGCTTGGCTGGGAGGGGCTCTGCAAATGTCCATCCAGGCAGGTGGGCAGAGTCAGAGTAGCCCCAGTGAGGCCAGGGTTCAATCCAGCAGTCTGGCTGCAGAGCCTCAGGTATAACCCCTATCAAAGGGTCTTCTGTTTGGTGAAGCTGATGTGGAGGAGATTCTTGCAAATGTAAAGTGAACTTGCTGGGTGTGGTGGCTCAAACCTGCAATCTCAGCACTTTGGGAGGCCAAGGTGGGTGGATCACCTGAGGTCAGGAGTTTGAGACCAGCCTGGCCGACATGGTGAAACCTTGTCTCTACTAAAAATACAAAAATTAGCTGGGCATGGTGGCACATTGTACTCCCAGCTATTTGGGAGGCTTCATTTTAGATCCAAACCAAGAGGCTCACTGTGTGGGCTGATATGGTTTGGCTGTGTCCCCACCCAAATCTCAACTTGAATCGTATCTCCCAGAATTCCCACATATTGTGGGACGGACCCAGGGGGAGGTAATTGAATCATGGGTGCTGCTCTTTCCCTCATTATTCTCATGATAGTGAATAAGTCTTATGAGATCTGATAGGTTTATCAAGGGTTTCCACTTTTTCTTCTTCCTCATTTTTTTTTGTCCTCCCACCATGATTCTGAGGCCTCCCCAGCCATGCAGAATCTGTAAGTCCAATTAAACCTCCTTTTCTTCCCAGTCTTGAGTATGTCTCTATCAGCAATGTGAAAATGAACTAATACAGTAAATTGGTACAAGTAGAGTGGGGCATTGCTGAAAAGATACCCAAAAATGTGGAGGCAATTTTGGAACTGGGTAACAGGCAGAGGTTGGAATCATTTGGAGGGCTCAGAATAGGACAGGAAAATGTGGGAAAGTTTGAAACTTCCTAGAGACTTGTTGAATGGCTTAGGTAAAAATGCTGATAGTGATATGAACAATAAGGTCCAGGCTCAGGTGGTCTCAGAAGGAGATGAGGAACTTGTTGGGAACTGGAGCAAAGGTGACTCTTGTTATGTTTTAGCAAACAGACTGGTTTCATTTTGCCCCTGCCCTAGAGATTTGTGGAACTTTGAGCTTGAGAGAGATGATTAAGGGTATCTGGCAGAAGACATTTCTAAGCAGCAAAGCATTCAAGAGGTGACTTGGGTGCTGTTAAAGGCATTCAGTTTTATAAGGGGAGCAGAGCATAAAAGTTTGGAAAATTTGCAACCTGACAATGTGATAGAAAAGAAAAACCCATTTTCTGAGGAGAAATTCAAGCCAGTTGCAGAAATTTGCATGAGTAATGAGGAGCCGAATGTTAATTCCCAAGACAACGGGGAAAATGTCTCCAGGGCATGTCAGAGGTCTTCATGGCAGCCCCTCCCATCACAGGCCTGGAGGCCCAGGAGGAAAAAGTTTTCATGGGCTGGGCCCAGGGTCCCCATGCTGGTTGCAGCCTAGGGACTTGGTGCCCTGTATCACAGCCACTCCAGCCATGGCTGACAGGGGCCAATGTAGAGCTCAGACTGTGACTTCAGAGGGTGGAAGCCCGAAGCCTTGGGAGCTTCCACATGGCGTTGAGCCTGCTGGTGCACAGAAGTCAAGAATTGAGGTTTTGGAACCTCCATCTAGGTTTCAGAAGATGTACGGAAACACCTGGATGCCCAGGCAAAAGTTTGCTGCAGGGGCGGGGACCTCATGGAGAACTTCTGCTAGGGCAGTGCAGAAGGGAAATGTGGGGTTGGAACCTCCACACAGGGTCCCTACTGGGGCACTGCACAGTGGAGCTGTGAGAAGAAGGCCACTGTCCTCCAGACCCCAGAATAGTAGATCCATCAACAGCTTGCACCATGCACCTGGAAAAGCTGCAAACACTCAACACCAGCTAGTGAAAGCAGCCAGTAGGGAAGCTATACCCTGCAAAGACACAGGGGCGGAGCTGCTCAAGACCATGGGAACCCACCTCTTGCATCAGTGTGATGTAGATGTGACACCTGGAGTCAAAGGAGATCATTTTGGAGTTTTAAAATTGGACTGCCCTGCTGAATTGCAAACTTGCATGGGCCCTGTAACCCATTTGTTTTGGCCAATTTCTCCCATTTGGAATGGCTGTATTTACCCAATACCTGGACCCCCATTGTATCTAGGAAGTAACTAGCTTGCTTTTGATTTTATAGGCTCACAGGCAGAAGGAATTTGCCTTGTTTCAGATGAGACTTTGGACTGCAGACTTTTGGGTTAATGCTGAAATGAGTTAAGACTTTGGGTGACTGCTGGGAAGGTATGATTGGTTCTGAAATGTGAGGAGATGAGATTTGGGTGGGCCAGGGATAGAATGATATGGTTTGGCTTGCTGTCCCCCCTCCCCAAATCTCGACTTGAATTGTATCTCCCAGAATTCCCATAGGTTGTGGGAGGGACCCAGGGGGAGGTAATTGAATCATGGGGGCTGGTCTTCCCTGTACTATTCTCACAACAGTGAATATGTCTTATGAGATCTGAGGGTTTCTCAGTGGTCTCCTCTTTTGCTTCTTCCTCATTTTTCTCTTGCTGCTCCCATGTAAGAAGTGCCTTTTGCCTCCTGCCATGATTCTGAGGCCCCTCCAGCTACATGGAGCTGTAAGTCCAATTAAACTTCTTTTTGTTCCCAGTTTCGGGTATGTCTTTATCAGTAGCGTGAAAAACAAACTAATACAGGGTGTGATGGTTAGTACTGAGTGTCCACTTGATTAGATTTAAGGATACAAATTATTAATCCTGGGTGTGTCTGTGAGAGTCTTGCCAAAAAAGACTAACATTTGAGTCAGTGGTCTGGGGAGGGCAGATCCACCCTTAACCTGGTGGGCACAATGTAATCAGCTGCCAGCAGATATAAAGCAGGCAGAAAAATGTGAAAAGGAGAGACTAGCCTAGCCTCTCAGCCTGCATCTTTCTCCCTTGCTGGATCCTTCCTGCCCTCAAACATCAGACTCCAGGTTCTTCAGTTTTGGGACTCAGATTAGTTCTCCTTGCTCCTCAGCTTGCAGATGGCCTATTGTGGGACCTTATGATCATGTAAGTTAATACTTAATAACTAATATATATATTAGTATATAGTTCTGTCTCTGTAGAGAACCCTGACTAATACACAGAGCTTCCCTCCTGGAGCAAGGACTCCACTCTAGAATGCAAACACAGCTTTGAACTTTTGAAAGGAAAGGATAGCCTGCTATAAAAATTCTTCTAGAGACCAGTTTCCTCTGGACACCCCAACACACTTGTTGAGTGTGTAGTGTGTATCAGGCACTTGCTGGGGAATGCAGAAATGATGATGTCAAGAGGTCTGGTTATTCATGTTGGCATGGTACATCGCATGCTGACCTCATTAACCCTCGTAGTACCCCTGTGGCTCATGTCATATTCCCATCCCATTTTACAGATGGCTTGGTGGCTGGGCTTTGGGCCCCTTGGCTCAAAATTCCAGACTGCTTTCTCTCCTTTCTCCTCTTGGACATCCTGGGAAGTTTTACAATCCATTCCTACTATGGGGAGCTGCAAGGAAAGCTGAGGTAGGAATATTTATATATATATGTGTGTGTGTGTGTGTGTGTGTATATATATATTCACTCCTCCCAAATTTCAAGGGCCTACTGTGTGCCAGCCTCGATTCCACACATTTAGGGTATCAAAGCAGGAAAACATCTCTTGCCTTTGCTGAGCTCAAAGTGGGAAGTCAGACAGTTGAGGTGAGGGCCCAGGGTGGGCACGGTTAGGGGTGGGTTGACATGATGGGTTGGAAGTGACCAGTCTAAATAAAGACACAGGGGCCAAGTGCATACCAGAGGCACCACCCAAGGGCAGAGGGGACCAAGAGCCTTTGTCTTAATTGTCTCTGAAGTTCATCAGCTGAGACTGCACTTGGGTGCTTTTCAATGGACATCTGCTTTCATGAAGATGCCTCAGAGTGGAATGAGGGGGTCACAGTGGGGTGCAGCCTGCTGCTCATAGAGGCCCAAGACCACCTGCCCAAATGATAGTCTCCAATGTTCAGTGAACAAGCTCCAGACTGAGGGTCACTGTGTCGGCCCTCCAAGTCCTTTGGTAGGCATCAGGCTTTCTCTGAGAGGAGGTGCAGATGTCCTCTTCTCTCCTTCCACAGCTAAGGTCCAGGGACTGGAGGCCAGTCCCATTAGCATTCCACCTGGAGCCTGCTGCAGGAATGCTGAACACAGGCATTTAAAATCTGTGGGTGCAAGAATTGCTGGCTGTTCTCCCAAGGCAATCTAAATGTTGGTAGATTGAAGTCCTCAAGTGTTCTAGTCTGCTAACAAGGGACTAAATCACCTCTGAGAAACCAATTATGGTTCTGTAATAGCATCCCCAGGACTGAACCCCAAGTCAAATCCACCCACACGTAGCCTAACAGAGTTTGACACTTGATCCATTCCCGGAGTCATTGAACAAACATTGGTGGAGTGCCCCTCACAGGCCGAGCGAGGTGTGGGCTCCCAGGCAGGGTGCTGGATAAGACCAAAGGGGGCTGGTACAAACCAGAAACGGCTTTATTTTCCCCAAACACTCTTTTGAATGTCCTTGTTCCCTTCCCAAAGGTCTCTCAGCAAACCCACAGCTTTCCACTTTGTTATTATAAAGTCCAGCTCAGCCCAATTTAAAATTTCACTCTCACGTGTAGTCTACTTCTCATTTACGCCCAAGATACTTCAAAAGGGGCAGGGCATGGTCTGTTCCATAAACTCCAGACGATAAATCTAGGAGGGTCCTGGTTCCTCTAGAACTAGCAACAGTCTTGGAGTGGGAAGGCCAGCCTTGGAACTTACCAGCTGTGTTACTTTGTGAAAGTAACTCAGCCTCTCAGATCTTCAACCCCTTCTTCTGTAAAAGAGGGAAAGTATTATTTCCTCTTTCCCCACCCTGGAGCTGTGGGGACGCCAAAGTTGATAAATGGAAGGGACCCGGTGGGAGGTAATTGAATCATGGGGGGCTGTTACCCCGATGCTGCTGTTCTCATGATAGTGAGTGAGTTCTCACAAGATCTGATGGTTTTCTAAAGGGCTTTTCCCCCTTTTGCTCAGCACTTCTTGATGCCGACATGTGAAGAAGGACATGTTTGCTTCTCCTTCTGCCATGATGGTAAGTTTCCTGAGGCCTCCCCAGCCATGCTGAACTGTGAGTCAATTAAACCTCTTTCCTTTATAAATTACCCAGTCTCAAGTATGTCTTTAGTAGCAGCATCAGAACAGACTAATACACTACAAAAGGTAAAATAGTTACTTGACAGCAGTGAAATCTGGCAGTTACCACCTTAGCCAAGTGATCAAAATTAGCCTCCCCTAAATGGGACAAATTGACATCATGTGTCTCTTGACATAATAAGCTGAGAAGGCCATATACTCACCTTTGTGGTAACTGTGCCCCCAAAAATGCAAAACCTGAATCTACTCATATAGAAATACCAGACAAATCTGAACTGAGAGACTTCATACAAAATGACTGATCTGTACTCTCAAAATATCAAGATTGTGAAGGACAAAAGAAGTCTGAGGAGCTGTTCCAGGTTAAAAGAACCTGAAGAGACACAACAACTAAATGTAATGTATGATCCTGGATTGAATTCTGAACCAGAAAAAATATATATGCATATTTATTTATTGTATAATAACATATAAATATATTTTAATGAATACATTTGTTATATTTATTAAATATATGTATGTATTTATTTATTGTAATAGACATTATTGATAAAATGGTGAAATCTGAATAAGATCTGTATGTTATGTAATAGTATTGTATCAATGTTAATTTCTTGGTTTTAATCATTGTTCTATAGTTAGATTAGAAAATGTCCTTTTTTTTGGAGACAGAGTCTCACTCTATCCCCAAGGCTGGAGTGCAGTGGCGTGATCTCGGCTCACTGAAACCTCTGTCTCCCAGGTTCAAGCAATTTTCATGCCTCAGCTTCCCGAGTAACTGGGATTACAGGTGCCTGCCACCACACCTGGCTAATTTTTTTATATTTTTAGCAGAGACGGGGTTTTGCCATGTTGGCCAGGCTGGTTTTGAACTCCTGACCTCAGATGATCTGCCCACCTCAGCCTCCCAAAATGCTGGGATGACAGGCATAAGCCACTGTGCCTGGCCAGAAAATGTCCTTTTTTTTTGAAATCAAGCTGAAGTATTTAGGAATAAAGGGATTCATATCTGCAGCTTACTCTGAACTGATTCAGAAAATAGTAATGTACATGGACACATACATGCACACATACACACACACAGATAATAAGGTGATGTAATCAGATAAAAAATGTGGGAATCTGCTGAAGGGTATAAAGGAAATTTTTGTACTATTCTGGCAATTTTTCTCTAAATTTGAAATTGTTCCAAAATATAAAGTTTAAAAAAAAATATTTCATTGCCAACACACTTGATCATACAGAGGATACCTATGACTCTGAGTTGGAAAGTTATTTAAAAGAAGTAGGGTTTCTCTATTGAGATAAATATTTTAAAAAAGAAGTAGGGTTTGAATGTGAAGATATTTTCTAAATAATGAACCGATTTATTTCACTCATATTTTCTTTTCTATATATGCAAAAGCACAATAAATAATCAAAGTCTATGTCTAACTAAATTTAAAAGAGCTCTTTATAATGAGTTTACAACACAAATTCTAAATGCGAAGGAAATACTATATTATAGTTTAATAGTTAGCTGTTTTTCTTTCTTTGTGGTACATAAAATAGTGATGCATCCTTGAATTATAAAAACAAAAAAAAAGTACATAAATATTTTTAACTCTAACTTTGCCACTGATTAAAATGTGTGAACTTGGGCAAGTCCTGTGAACACGTTTTCCTCATTAGTAAGACTGGATGACAATATCTCCTGTGCAGAGCTGTTGGTGTTATCAAACCCCAAATTTTAGGTTCATGTACCTGATACACAGCAAACCAAACACTGACACATCAGCACTTAGAAGCAGAGAAAGGTTTATTTGATTCGGCTAAAACAAGAAGGCAGGAGAAGCAGTCTCTCAAATCTAATCTGCCTTTTAACATAACTGGGGGTTTTTATGAGCAAAGTACGTATGCAGAAGATGGGTTTCCCCAACAATCAAAGCTGTTTGAGTTCCTTGGCCAAAACAAACTCCTAGATGCTACCAAGGAGGTCTGCATGACCTAAGGATCCTTGTTCTTTGAAAGAAAAACAGTTCATCAATCTTGCAGGCAGCCCTGGGGGTTAGGACAGGAAGTTAATCAATTACTAGTGACTTCTCTTGTGCAATCAAGCATGCATGGAGGAAGAAAAGGACAAGGAAATAAGCAAAGTGAACATCTTATGATCTTTATAATAAAGGCTCAATTACATTGGGAGGATTAAAACATCATTGCAACAATAATACCAGTAACAACGACATTTAAACCATTGTGTCTACTTGTCAGGCACTGCACTGTCAAATACCAGCAGCGAGTCTGGCACAAAATAGATGCTCAGTAAACGGTAGCTATTGAATCAGGGCCACACATTTAATTGATATTATGATCAAGATGTTCAAGAAAAAAATACTATTATTTAATGTGGAATAAGTCTAGTCTTTCTCTTGAGCTCCCACCTGCTGGTTAGGAGGCAAAAATGTTACTTGGATCCTGTTTAGAATATTCTCAGATTTGATCCCTCAAATTGTATCAGTCTTACCTATGCACCTGTCCTGTTGGCTGTCCTTGTGCTGCCCCTGACACCTGCCTGCTCCCTAAGGCAATGTGGGGAGAGGAACATATACATTCCAACGTGCTGTAAGGATAGAGATCCTGGCTCATCCCTGTGAAGCAGGAGAATAGGACCTGGAGGCCAGGAGTATAAGGCTGATCCACGCTGACTTCCTAGAACAAAATCAAATGGAATATGAATGGCTTTGTAAACCGCACTTCATCCTCTCCATTTACACCATTTACACTTTGTAATTTCACATTTATCCTCTCCATTTACATCGACTGCACACCTGGTGATATCCTCTCCATTTACATAGACCACACACACCAAGGGACATCCTCTCCATTCACACTTTGTAACTTCACATCCGTCCTCTCCATTTACATAAACCGCACACACCAAATAACATCCTCTCCATTTACATAGGGCACATTCGGAGTAAATGACTTGTAACTTCTCTTCATTGTCTTCATTTACACAGAACATATAAAAGTAACCAGTGGAAAATGTCTAGAGAGTATTGAAACCCCAGAAAATTCTGTAACCGGGGCTCACGAGCCCCTATGCTCCGGCCTACTCCCACACTGTGGGGTGTACTTTCGTTTTCAATAAATCTGTGCTTTTGCTTTCCTCACCTTGTGCATTCTGTCCAATTCTTTGTTCAAGACGCCAAGAACCTGGACACCTTCCACCAGTAACATCTGGATGTGCCGCTGGCAGGCATGGGTCCCCACAGTCACCTCTCCCCCTGGAGCCCCTGGGGGCCAGGGTAACTCTCAGTCTGATCTTGGAGCTTGTTAGAGGTGCAGGATCCCTCCTGGATTGCCATTGCTGTCATCTCCAGCCAGCCCATTGGCCTGAGTGCCACCTTCCCTTGCCCAGGGCAGGCCCTTGGGCATTTCATTCAGTCTCTGTACCACTCGGGAGAAAGCGAAAACTTAAGGTTCCTCAGCTGACTCTCCTGGCACCTTTCTGAAGGTGGGCTCCAGGACCAGAGGCAACAGCCCCCTCCTTGCCATGAATATCCTCATGGTTCCAACACCCTATCTTCCAGCCTTGGGCCCAGGAAGAAGAATCAGAAAACAAGCTTCTGCCTCATTGGCCTTCCAACCTCTAGCACCTCCTCCTTTCTCTCCCATGACTCTCCAGGTTCCCACGGGGCTGGCTGCTCTCCCAGAGCCTCCCTGACTCCACTCCCAGTGGTGGCCTGGCCTTCCTCAAGCAGACCACGGGGATCCCGAAGATCCTCTAGGCTTTGCCCTTTATACGCTAATGCGGGAGACAAAGGAATCCCAGCACTTCTTCTCTTCTCAAAGCTTTCAAAACCAGGTCTCACACAGCCTCTCCTGCCTTGGGGCAATAAGCCTTCTGGCTCCCCTGGAGGGAGCAGCTGCAAGAAAACCTAATTCAAAGCAAGAAGTGAAAATGCAGTGGTTTACATTTACAGAAAGATTCTCTCTGGTTCGTACCTTATCATAATTATGGCCCTGGGAATTGGGTGAGGTCTCCAGAGCTTCAGTACACACTTCAGGCAGAGCATGTGCAAATTCATGGTCTTAAATCCCTAGGACAGCAGGATATGAAGGAAAGTCAGGGAAGCAGAAGTCTTTAGCAGACCTGGGTCCTGAACTCTCCAGAGCTCATGGATCTTCTTGGATAATGAAATTCAGGGGTTGGAAGAGGCTATGTCTAAGGGAGGCTTTCAACTCCGAGAGTCTCTGGCCAAAGGTTCTAATTCCATGTACTTCCGATTTTTTATTAAAGCTGCCAAATACAATCACGATTTTAAAATTCAGGGTACTTAAGGAGTTTAGGATCCTAGGTTCTGCCAGAGTAACCCTCTGCAGGGATGTGGAATGGCTGCATCCATCTGCCCAGGAGAAAGAGGGATGGGTACCGGGGAGGGTACATTAGCAGGAAACTCTCCAGGGCAGATGAACGCGAGGACAGCACCCAGCTGAAGGGAACCAACGGGGAGTAGGAAAATCCAGAGCAAGATAGCAGATGTGAGAAACTGAGTGGGGTCAGCCAGAGAGTCTCACCAGCAAGTACAGAACCAGCTTTTGTCCCTTGCCATGCTCAGCAAGCCAGGAGCACATTGATCTGCTACAATAGCTGCCTACAGGATTTTCTGCCTCCATTCCTGGCCCCTCCAATCACTTCCCCACCCTACAGCCAGAGAACTCACCACCTTTTGGGATCTTCCCATTGATCAAGATAAAGACCATGGTTGACAAGGCCTTGCAGGGTCAAGGCCCAGCGGTTCTCAACCCTGACTGCATATAGGAATCATGCTGGTCCAATCCCAAGGATTCTGATTCAGTTAGTCTGGGATGAAGTCTCGGCATCAGTATATATGTGTGTCTATACACAAGTATATATAATATACTAATACATATTTATATATACTGGTATATAGACACACATATATACTGATATATTTTATCAGTAGTTTTATAATATAGTTATATTAATATATAAATATATATTAATAAAAATATATAAATATATCTATGTTATTTATATATGTATATGTTTATATATACTGATATATTAAATATATATTTATACTGATATATATTTATATCAGTATAAACATATTAAATATATTATATATAAATATATATAAACTATATGTTTTTATATATATTTAATCTCCAGGTGATTCTAACTTGCATTAAGGATTGAGAGCCCCCTGCTTTGGCCCTGCAAACTTCAACCTTATCTCATGACAGTCCCCCTCTTATTTTCTTTGTGGCACAGCAACATTGCCCACTTTGCCCCAGTCTTTTTTTTTTTTTTTTTGAGACGGAGTCTTGCTCTGTCACCCAGGCTGGAGTTCAGTGACGCAATCCCGGCCCACTGCAAGCTCCGTCTCCTGGGTTCACGCCATTCTCCTGCCTCAGCCTCCCGAGTAGCTGAGACTGCAGGCGCCCGCCACCACGCCCGGCTAATTTTGTTTTTGTATTTTTAGTAGAGACGGGGTTTCACCGTGTTAGCCAGGATGGTCTCCATCTCCTGACCTTTTGATCCGCCGGCCTCGACCTCCCAAAGTGCTGGGATGACAGGCGTGAGCCACCACGCCTGGCCTGCTCCCGTACTTCTAATATGTCAGTCTACCTTTCCCCTGGGCCACTGCACTTGTGTATCTCCTATGCCCGGAAAGCCTAGTTATTTCTCATACCTTGACTCAAACACCCCTTCTGGAGGGAAGCCTTCCCTGGCCTGCTGGACTAGACTATGTTATCCTCTTACATGCTGTATCCTCCAGGGTCCAGTTAGGAAAACGGAAACAACTTTAGGTGTTTCAAGTAGAAAGAATTTAAATCCTAGAAGTTGGTTACACGGGTGAGAAAAATGGTGAGAAGCCCAATAGGATGCTGTAGCAATGGCAGTGAACTGCTGTCACCCCTGAGGCTGGAAGGATAACAGACATTTGCCAGGAGCTAGAAGCTGGGGCAGCCTGGTAGGAGCTAGAATACAGTGAGAGCTGCCCCCTGGGGATGGAACCACAGAGGGAGGGTCTCTCTGACGAGACATAGAGCCAAGAACAGATACAGCCATTGTGGGAGATGTCAACCAAAGCAGAGAGAGAGAGAGAGAGAGAACACCCTGGTTTCTTCCTTCCTTCCACCTTTGAGTTTCCCACCAGTGCTTCCCATTAGCCCAAACTACCAAGAATCCAGAGAGCAAAGGAGCCCGGGAAATCTGATTCTCCATAATACCGAGCAAAGCCGACGTTCCAGCTGGCTGCGTCTGTTACAGTAGGTAGTCAGGCAGACATAAGCAGGGCAGGAGAGGGCTCCTCCTGACCAGGAATGTCAGGTGATGGTCAGGTGATGGTCAGGTGGTCATTAACTGTCTCTCTAAAATAATAATTGGTTACAGCCAGCACCAGGGAAAGGCAGTCTCCCAACAGATAGAAACACCTGAAACTGATGATCAGCAGCTTCCCAATAAGGTCTCAGGAGTTGGACGCGTGGGCTCAGCATGAACACTGAGAGGCAAAATGGTGGAGTTTAACTGGTATATGACCTTCCTCTAGAAACATTCAGCTGGTAAGGGAAGAACGCCTTAAGCGAACATGCAGGCAACTCCAGTAAACACACCGCACATGTTCCTGTCCCAAGTGCTGGTAGACCACTGCGCATGCAGACAACCCACCCCGGGGAAGAATCAGGGGAGAAGAGACGTAGACCCCACAAGCATGCCAACACATAAAACCCCAAGACAGGAGTCAAACCATGCACTTGAATCAAGTCACCCACTTGGCCCTCTTTCAAGTGTATTTTACTTTCTTTCATTCCTGCTCTAAAACTTTTATTTTTATTATTTTTATTTTATTTATTGATTGAGATGGAGTCTCCCTCTGTTGCCCAGGCTGGAGGGCAATGGTGCAATCTCGGCTTACTGCAGCCTCCGCCTCCTGGATTCAAGCGATTCTCTTGTCTCAGCCTCCTGAGTAGCTGGGATTACAGGTGCCTACCACCACACCCAGATAATTTTTGTATTTTTAATAGAGATGGGGTTTCACCATGTTGGCCATGGTTGGCCAGGCTGGTCTGGAACTCCTGACCTCAAGTGATCCGCCCACCTTGGCCTCCCCTAGGATTTCAGGTGTGAGCCACCTTGCCTGGCCTGCTCTAAAACGTTTAAATAAACTTTCACTCCTGCTCTAAAACTTGCCTCAGTCTCTCACTCTGCCTTATGCCCCTCAACTGAATTCTTTCTTCTAAGGAGACAAGAATTGAGGTTGCTGCTGACCTATATAATTTTGCTGCTACCAACACATCAAACCACCCCAAAACGGAGTCGCTTAAAACAATCTATGATTATCACTCATGGTTCTGTGGGTTGATGTGGCTCAGCTAGGAAGTAAGTTCTCACTTGGGCTCTCTCACATGGTTTCAGTCATATGGCAGCTGAGGTGCAGTCACCTGAAGGCTCAACTGGGCCTGCTGTCCAAGTTGGTGCAGACACAATGCTTTCAGTTGACACTGGCTGTCAGCTGGAAGCTCAGCTGGAGCTATAGGAACCAAAAGTCCCACACATGGCCTTTGTATGGGCTTGGGGCTGTCTCACAGCGTGGTGGCTGGATTCCCAAAGGGTGTATATCAACAGCAAGCTTTGCAGGAGACTCAGGTGGCAGTTATAAAGCTTCTTATGACCTAGCCTTGGATATCATCACTTGTATCTATTGGTCAAAGCACAAATCGGATTCAAGGAGTTAGAAGAAGAGGCTTCACTTCTCGATGGGAAAGTAGCATGTGCATACAGGTAAAATGATTAATAATGGTTATCTTTGGAGGCAAGCTAGCATCATCCAGCCTCTAGCCACTATTTACATTCTTTTCACATGCAAAATGGATTCACTGCCTCCAAAGACATCCAAACTTTCAGTCCACTACGGCAGAAGGTTCAGGCTTACGGTCCAGGACCTCACCGTAGAGATGAAGTGCAGGTGTGGATGAGGCTCTTCGGGTACCACTTCTCAGGTGCAGCTCCTCTCAATCTAAACACATGAAAATGACACAGTCGTGTCTCGTCTCATGTACCACTGCTAGTACACAATGGGGAGAGAGTAAAAGGATAAATAAAATAGCATTCCCATCTAAGGGGTATAATGGGGAATGAGAGGTGCGTACGCAGCACCAGTGTGAACAGCACGGTGGAAGAAGGGATTATAAAACAAAACAAACAAAAGACCAAAAAACGAGAAAGGGGCTGTCCCTTGAGGAAGTCCTCCCAGAAACTAACATGACATCTTAGCTCAGATCCCGCTGGGTGGGACATATCACATGGCCTCACATAGCTACAAGGGAGCTGAGGAATGGAGTCTTTCTTCTGGACTTGCCTGTGCCTGGCAAAAACCTGTTACACAAAAAGGGGGAGGATGAATGTTGAGGGACTTCACCACAAAGAGGTTAAATAATTTACCTAAGCCTCCAGAGGCGAAAAGTGCCAGAGCTTGGACTCGAATCCAAGCAGTCTGGCTGAAGAGTCTCCCCTTTGAGCCATTCCTTTCTGGTAGGGTTGGCAATCTATGGGCCAAATTCAACACACTGAGTGTTTTTGTAAATATTTATTTGAACACAGCCATGCCCTTCTGTTTACATATTGGCTATGGCTGTTTTTGCACTATACAGGCAAAGTTGAGGCTGGACGTAGTGACTCACACCTGTAATCCCAGCACTTTGGGAGGCCAAGGTAGGAATAGCACTTGAGCTCAGGAGTTCGAGACCAGCCTAGACAACACAGCAAAACCCCATCTCTACTAAAAATACAAAAATTAGTCAGGCGTGGTGGAACATGCTTGTAATCCCAGCTACTTGGGTGGCTGAAGCAGGAGAGTTGCTTGAACCCAGGAGGCAGAGGCTGCAGTAAGCTGAGATCGCGCCACTGCACTCCAGCCTGGGTGAGATAGCAAGACTCTGTCTCCAAAAAAACAAAAGAAAAGAAAAGGAAAAAAAAGAAAAGAAAAGAAAAGAAAAAGAACATTGAGTAGTTGCAATAGAGAACATATGCCAGCAAAACCAAAAATATTTATGCTTTTATGCTTTACAGAAAAAGCTTCCAACTCCTGTACCATATTGACTACATTAGAGGAGATAAAATATGTAAAATGATTGGCACAGTTTCTGACCCAGAATGAATACGAAAAAAATACTATTCATGTTGCCGTTGTTACATAACTGATAATATTGGCGTTGGCATTAGAATCAGCACCAGCATCAGATCAGCATCACTATCAGCATCTCACCAGACTGCCTTTCAAGGGAGAAGCAGACATCCCACTGCCAGGGTGAGGCTGACGGAGAGATGAGCAAATCCTCCCAGGGTCCTCAGCAAATGCCTTTCCCTCTGCCAGGTGCCAGCGGAGAGGTGAGGTTGGTGACCACTGGCTCTCAGAAGGTGGAATCGGAAGCATCTCCTGCCGAATGGCCCCCATGTTTTGCAGGGCTGAGGACAGGCTGAAATTGCAGCTATTTTTCAATGCCTTGAATGTGTGTAGGTGATCATAAGTTAAAAAGAGAATCTGTTGACAAAATGATTCTAAAGTTCATCAGGAAGAGGAAGCTGGAAAGAGAACCAAGAAAAGTTAGAAAAAGGCCGGGCGCGGTGGCTCAAGCCTGTAATCCCAGCACTTTGGGAGGCCGAGACGGGCGGATCACGAGGTCAGGAGATCGAGACCATCCTGGCTAACCCGGTGAAACCCCGTCTCTACTAAAAAATACAAAACACTAGCTGGGCGAGGTGGCGGGCGCCTGTAGTCCCAGTTACTTGGGAGGCTGAGGCAGGAGAATGACGTAAACCCGGGAGGCGGAGCTTGCAGTGAACTGAGATCCGGCCACTGCACTCCAGCCCGGGCAACAGAGTGAGACTCCGTCTCAAAAAAAAAAAAAAAAAAAGAAAAGTTAGAAAAAAGAAATGAAGGCTGGGCACGGTGGCTCACGCCTGTAATCCTGGCACTTCGGGAGGCCGAGGCGGGCAGATCACCTGAGGTCAGGAGGGCAAGACCAGCCTGGCCAACATAGCGAAACCCTGTCTCTACTAAAAATACAAAAATTAGTTGGGTGTGGTAGCATGCACCTGTAATCCCGGCACTTCGGGACGCCGAGGCAGGCAGATCACCTGAGGTCAGGAGGGCAAGACCAGTCTGGCCAACATGGTGATACCCTGTCTCCACTAAAAATACAAAATTTAGCCAGGTGCGGTGGCAGGTGCCTGTAATCCCAGCTACGAGTTACTTGGGAGGCTGAGGGAGGGGAATGGCTTCAACTCGGGAGGTTGCACTGAGCTGAGATCGTGCCACTTCACTCCAGCCTGGGCAACACTGCAAGACTCTGTCTCAAAAACAAACAAACTAACAAAAACAAAACAAAACAAAACAAAACTGGAAAACATGAAAGATGAGAGATACTCTGCCAGGATTTTTAGATGATGGTATCTCATTTAATCCTCACAGTAACTCCATCAGGCAGAGGCTGTTATTAAGCCCACTTCAGAGATGAGAAGGCAAAAATTCAGAGATGACAAAGAATCTCCAAGGACTATAGATTTAGGTACATCTGTATCTACACATATACCTATACCTATGCCTACACCTAAATCTATGCCCATACCTGTACCTAGATAAATGGTTTGAGAATGCATTTGATTGCGGGTGTTTTTTTCAATCAGATCCTAGATCTCTGCCTTCCGCCTGATGCCTCCGGAAACGCTGGGTCCCCTGGGAAATGCCATGAATGTGGTTAGTGTGATTATCTCAGATTGCTAAGAAAACCCATCACACTGCCAGCACACTGTGATCTCTGTCTATCAGAAAAGGTTGATTTGAAGACACCTGTAGTTTTGGGGAAATGTTGATATTTAACAAATAACCCCCAGCCCCCTAAATGTTGAATTATTTAGAAAATAATTCCTCAAAATTATTTTACGCACGTACAGAAAGAGAGAGAGAGAGAGAGAGAGAGACAGAGAAAGAGAGAGAGAGAGAGAAAGGTTGTTTAATGCCCAGGATCACGAAGGTCTGCATATATTCAGCAAGAAGCTTTATCATCCCAAACCTGAGGCTGAGCCATGATTAGTAAATTCTAAGCCTCTTCTTCTCCCTGCTATTTATTAGTAGGGCTTAGAAAATCTCAAACTGTCGGGTCACTTATGTGATCCAAATGGCAGGACTGATCAAAGACTCTCACAACCTGTATGCTAATTAAAATATATTTGACACACCAGTGGTGATTAGAAACTGCAAGGGCTTCCAAGCCCCTCACACAAGACTAGACTTGATGAAGAATTCCTCATAGTGGCTGATAGCACTTGGCCCCCACAGTCTGCATACTAGATGGGTTTCATGTCAACTTAAAAAAAGATGCCAGGGTTTATCTCTCAGACTTTCTCTCCCCACTCTCCACTATGACCACACAAATGGAAACACCACTCCATTGCATGTACATTCGTACAGTGTTGGTGATCTCTGTCATTAGGCCAAGGAACCCCAGGCAATAGAAAAGTGTAAAACCCACCCGTGACTGGCCCAGGGAATGCCAGCTCCCAGGCCGTGGTGCAGAAAGTTGGACTTTATACTCAGCTGCTGCTTCTCCCTTATCTCAACATCTCCAATTCTGGCTTTTAATTATGTCTCACACCCTTTGTCTCCATCACTACTGTCATCATTAAAGGTGATGAAAAACTCTTAATAACTTAAACACATGGCAGAGTAGGAGAAGTAGAATAAGTAACATCTTAGGTATTCAATTTGTTTGATATCTCCTATGTGCTGGGCACATTATATATAAGCTCTCTTTTCATTCTTTTCACAACTCTATAGGCAGAAAGATATTATTACCACCATATTACATGAAGATGGTGAAACTGAGCCTCAGAGATGTGAAATAACAGTTCCATGGTCCCCAGAGCTAGAATCAAAACTTCAATCTGAGTTTTCTATTCAAAGTCCAATATTTGGATTCAATCCAGTAAGTATTTTTGAGCATCCACTGTGTGCTAAATATTCTCCCAGGTACTGGGAAAATAGTCATGAATAACAACAACAAAATGGTTTGTCCAACTTTCACCTCTGTATAGAATGCAGTAGGTCATAGCAGCCTGGGTTCCTGCGGTAACAACTAGGAAAAAAAATGGAAAAGTTATCAAAATTTTACTCTACAGACATTGAAAAGCTGTGGAATCAGCAAAGGACAAGATGAACTAACGTTCATAGAGTTGAGGAAATAGAGAAAATTTATATTCAGGAGGGCCATGTTCAAAGACCAGATATAAACCAGAGGTGGACTGAACCTACATAAGGTCCACCCCAGCCATGATCCAGCCCAGTTGCTGGGGAAAGAGGAAAACTCTGGTGGAAAATAGCATCATCTACAGCCTTGATGGATCTTACACAAAACAGTCATCATACAATTTTTTTAAAATGTGACCTTCAAAGGAGAAGAAAAAGTAACCAGAAGGAAAAATGGACAATAGAGGCAGACCCAGAGATGCCATAAATTCTGAAGTTAGTCAAGAGGGATGTTGAAGTACTGATTATGAATACATTAAAAATAGAAGAAATGATGAACAAAAGATCAAAATGGAGAATTTAAGTCAAGAATTTGCAATTTATGAAAAAAGCGGCCAGGCATGGTGGCTCATGCCTATAATCCCAGCACTTTAGGAGGCCGAGGCAGGCGGATCACCTGAGGTCGGGAGTTCGAGACCAGCCTAACCAACATGGAGAAACCCCGTCTCTACTAAAAACACAAAATTAGCCGGTGCAGTGGTGCATGCCTGTAATCCCAGCTACTCGAGAGGCTGAGACAGGAGAATTGCTTGAACCCGGGAGGTGGAGGTTGCAGTGTGCCAAGATTGCGCGATTGTACTCCAGCCTGGGCAACAAGAGCGAAACTCCTTCTCAAAAAAAAAAAAAAAGAAAAAAGAAAAAAGAAAGAAAGAAAGAAAAAAGAAAATAGCATTCTAGACCTGAAAAACATAATATCTAAAATTGAGGACTCATTAGATGGGTTTAATAGCAGAATGCACACCGCTAAATACAGAATTAATAAACTTGAAGATAGGTCAATAGAAAATATCCAAACTGAAGCATGCAGAAAACAAAAAGAGTGGAAAGAACAGAACAGAGTAAAAGAGACATGCAAGACATGAGAAAATGGCCTAACATTGTGTAACTAGAGTCCCATAAAACAGGAGAGAGATCGGGGCAGACCTAGAACTTGGAGAGATAATGGCTGAGAATTTTCCAAAACTGCTGAAAGATATCCACCTACAAGTTCACAAAGTTCTATGAGCTCCAGTGGAGCCTTGGGCACTTGGCCAACAGCTGCTCATGAACCTATTCTTTCTCAGATGACTGGTTTTCTGGTTGGCTCCTGCCAACTTTGTCTTTAGATTTTAATCACTTAACAAGCACAACTGAGCCTTTCTTTTTTTTTTTTTTTTTTTTAAGACAGATTCTTGCTCTGTCACCCAGGCTGGAGTGCAATGGTGTGATCTCAGCTCACTGCAACCTCCACCTCGTGGGTTCAAGCAATTCTCCTATCCCAGCCTCCCTAGCAGCTTGGATTACAGGCATACACCACCACACCCAGCTAATTTTTGTATTTTCATAGAGACGAGTTTTTGCCATGTTGGCCAGCCAGGCTGGTGTCAAACTCTTGACCTTGGGTGATCTGCCCACCTCAGCCTCACAAAGTGCTGAGATTACAGGTGTGAGCCACCCTGCCCGGCCCCACCAAGCCTTTTATAGACCTGGCACTATGCTGGGTGGGGGACACAGACGATCAGACTGGCCACTGCCCTTGGAAGCTGCCTAGCTCCTGGTGGATGGCAGTAGGCCATGCAGAGCCAGAGTTGGACTCCCAGTTCGCTGGTTTCCAATCCAGTGCCCTTCTAGGGCCCATGAATGCATGTTAAGATGCGCTGGGGAACGCTCACCAAGGCACCAAGTCAGAAGTGAGAAAAACAGGTCTTCTTTGCTGTGATCCTTATTTCTTGGACTCCCACAGCCTTGAGACAATATGAGCCAGAGTAGTGTTGGGCCTGGAGCTCCCTCTCCAGTTTTGGTGCTGAAAATGCAGCCCCCATTCCATGTCCACAAGAGACGGTGTCTCCCATTCTGCTCTGTGGTCAAGGCTGATTTGGCTGCTATTAATGTCCCTGGTGTGAAACAGGTTCCTCTTCCAACATGCCCAGAGTCAAAGGAGAGTGCCCTTCCTTACCCCACCCCAGGGGGTTCCAGCTCTTGCAGGGCCCAGCCTTCCTCCCTCCCTCTTCCTCTTGTGTCCAAGTCCTTTCCACTCATCCCATGTGTCCTTCCAATTTCACCTGAAGTATAATTTCCTCCTGGAAGCCTTACTTGACCACCCCACGCCCAGGTCTCCTTTCCTGGAAATAGCCTCCCTCTCCTTCAGTGCCCTTCTGTCATCAATGGGATGAGCTGATTAAGGCCTGGCTCCCACTAGCTACCTGTGCACAGCAGCCGAGCGCAGTTTAGCTCTCTATTGTGTCGCTGATGCCTTGCACAGTACCTGGCATACAGTGTATATTATATATAAAAGTGCTTTGATGAATGAATGAATGGAGGGATGGACAAATGAATGAAGACACCTAGACCCATACTAGACAGGTGGGATTGTTGAGCAAAGGTGCCAGGGAATCCCTCTTTCATATTTCCTGATATAGCAACACCAATTAAAGGCCCTGGGTTAAACACTAGCAGTTCCTGGCCATTTAACAAACACTCCAGCTCTGTGTTAGGAGCTACCACTGAGAAGGGCTTGGGGATAGGGTAGGGGCCAAATGTGTTTTCTAGAAAACTTCTTATAAACAATTGATATCAATTTCTCAACAATTGTTCCCACTTAATGATGATGATGATGATATAAGATAATATTTATTCAGAGCTTCCAATGCACCAGGTTCTGTTCTGGACATATTACATGCATTTTTTTTTTTCTTTAAAATTCACAAATACCCAATTAGGTATTACTCCTTTTTTTTTTTTTGAGATGGAGTCTTGCTCTGTCGCCCAGGCTGTAGTACAGTGGCATGATCTCGGCTCACTGCAACCTCCCCCTCCCCAGTTCAAACGATTCTCCTGCCTCAGCCTCCTAAGTAGCTGGGATTACAGATGCACACCACACACCTGGCTAATGTTTTTTTTTTTTTTTTTTGAGATGGAGTCTTACTCTGTCACCCAGGCTAGAGTCCAGTGGTGTGATCTTGGCTCACTGCAAGCTCCGCCTCCCGGGTTCACGCCATTCTCCTGCCTCAGTCTCCTGAGTAGCTGGGACTACAGGTGCCTGCCACCACACCCGGCTAATTTTTTTGTATTTTTAGTAGAGATGAGGTTTCACTGTGTTAGCCAGGATGGTCTCGATCTCCTGACCTTGTGATCCACCCGCCTCGGTCTCCCAAAGTGCTGGGATTACAGGTGTGAGCCACTGCGCCCGGCCACACCTGGCTAATTTTTAAACATTTTTAGTTGAGATGGGTTTTCACCATGTTGGACAGGCAGGTCTCGAACTCCTGACCTCAAGTGATCCACCCACCTCGGCCTCCCAAAGTGCTGGGATTACAGGTGTGAACCACTGCACTTGGCCTATTCTTTTATTTTTTTATTGTTATTAGAGTCAAGGTCATATTATGTGGCCCGGGGTGGTCTTGAACTCCTGAGCTCGAGCAATCCACCCTCCTCAGCCTCCCACAGTGTCAAGATTACAGATGTGAGCCACTGTACCCAACCAGGTGTTACTCTTCTCCCCTCTGACAGGTGGAAAGGCCTGTGTAGTAGAGGAAAGGGGCAGGTTTGCCCAGGGTCTCACAGTAAGAGGCAGGCGCCATACTGGGTACTGCCTGATTCCAAACCCACAGCGAGGGGAACCCATGACGCTTGATCCCCATGGCAGCACAGCAGTGAGCGTGGACCCTGGGGCTCAGACCGCACCCCCAGATGCAGTTTTTTGTGAGGCCAATAACGCCATCATCACTCTGACCCCACGAACGCAGCACAACCCAACAGAAGCTGGTTAGCAAGACTGTTCTCAGCAAGCCACTCCCAGCAGGGACACAGCCGCAGCTGGCTACTTTTCTCCCCAAAACCCCTGTTTCGGGGCATTGACTCATTGACTTTGCAAACTGCCAAGGCAGAAGGCAGCCATCCAGCATCCTTGTCTTTATTTTTCCTGACACCGGGACCTCTGAATCCTACACATTTACCAACATCTCTGAGGGTGTGTGGGCCAGGTCTTTGCAGCTGCCAGTGGATTTCCACGGGCATTTGGAGGGACTGGGATGGTCTACCCCCACCACTCCCTGCCCGTGAGATATCCCAGGTACCTTCTCAGCAAAGCTCAGCCTCATGGGTGTCCTTTCTGGGGTCATGGCAGCGTGGGGGGAACTAAGAGCAGGGGTGTAGCCACCAGCAGGTGTCAGCCCCTTTGGATTGGAACTAGCTCAAGGACTTTAGACAAGACACTTCTTTTTCTAAGCTTAAGTTTTAAAAATTGGCCTGTTAAGAACTAAGTCACCACATAAAAGTGACGATTTGCTGTGATTTTCTTTTTATTCATTCACTCACTCATTCAGTATTTACTGCGTACCTATGCTAGGCTTCACACTCAGTTTGTTACCAGAAGGGTTTTTTTGGTCTGTTTGTTTGTGTGTTTGTTTGTTTTTGAGATGGAGTCTTGCTCTGTCACCCAGGCTGGAGTGCAATGGCGCAATCTCAGCTCACTGCAACCTCTGCCTCTGGGTTCAAGCAATTCTTCTACCTCAGTCTCCTGAGTAGCTGGGATTATAGGCACCCACCATCTGGCTAATTTTTGTATTTTTAGTAGAGACGAGGTATCACCTTGTTGGCCAGGGTGGTCTTGAACTCCTGACCTCAGGTGATCCGCCCGCCTCAGCCTCCTAACATGCTGGGATTACAGGAGTGAGCCACCATGCCCGGCCCAGTAAAGGATCTTGACTGCAAGTTGTCCAGGTTCTTGGTGTTTTGAGCAAAGAATTGGACAAAATGCACAGCAAAGCAAGGAAAGAATGAACACCTGAAAGCAGAGATTTGTTGAAAATGAAAGTATACTCCACAGGGTGGGAGTGACCAGAGCAGCGGCTCAAGGGCCCTGTTAACAGAATCTTCTGAGGTCCAAGTACCCACCTGCTGGAGGTTTCCCACTGGCCACTTGGTGTTCACCCCATGCAAATGAAGTGGTGGCCAGTGATCAGTCTCATTGTTGCAGAAAGTGCCCACAGGGCTGGGCTTGATGTGTCACGTCCTTGGTCCTCACAACAGGTATTGAGTGCGTCTGTACCCTGACAGAACCTGGGGCTCTGAGGCCATGTGTACTTTGCCTGTGATCACTCAGCTAATAGGAGGGGTGCAGGACTCGAACCCAGGCTCACTGCTTCTAAGCCATTCTCCTAACCATTGTGCAATGGTGCTTTCCTAGAGCCCTTACAATTCAGTAGCGTTGACAACACTCGTACAGCTAAGCCTGATGTCGGGCTGGTCATACAGAGTGAGTAGGATTTCAGAGGAGGCAGGCAGCAGGTTTTATCTAGATGGACCAGGGAAGACTTGGAGGAAGACATCGCATTGAGCCTGATTTTACAGCAGAGCAAAGCTTCCGCCTTCCCCCTCCACTCCTACGCTTTGGCTACGCCACTACTCCGGGTACCTCTGGGAATTTACATTCTAGTGGAGGCGACAAGTGACCTCCCAAGGGCTGAGATAGTGAAGGGATGGGGACCCAGGAGACACGCATTGGGATAGACGGACATGACCTACGCTAGGGGGTCAGGCAGGCCTCCCTGAAGACAGGTGTTTTCAGCTGAGCCCAATGGGATGAGTACTTTTATCTGGATGAGAGAAGGTTCAAAGAGAGAAAATGAGCTCCCGAAGAGGAGAGCATTTTTTAGACCCAAGGGATGAGGGAGCCTGGAGCCTGCAGAATGAAAGTGGCTGAAGGTGAGGGAGCACAGACAGCCAAAGGAGACATCATCAGAGCGGGGCCAGAGCCACGGGGCCTCAGCAGCCACTGCCGGGGTCGTCCTGGGCTTTCTGGCACAAAGAGGACCACTGCATGGTTGAATCCAGGATGAGTTATAGGTGTGTGGTTTCTTAAGCCTGGGTAATGGACAGGTGGGGCTAGTTAGGCAATACGGGGTATGGTAAGGGGTCGGTGTGGAGAGAAGAAATGCAATTCAACAGATATTTGGGGGCAGATACCAACAGGACTTGTTTGGATTGAAAGAAGGAGGCAAATGGGGTTCCCAGGTGTCTGGCTGGGGCAACTGATTTGACAGTAGCTTTCGACAGCGAACTACTTGGAAATTGCAATTCGTGTGTGACATGTCGCATTTTCCAGCACACCATCATGTGTATTCTTAGAGTCGTCATTCATGCGGGAGATGAAGGTGCTATCAAAGGACCCTGACAGACAGTGCAGGGATAATCTGTTCTGAATATGGCAGAGTCAAACCCCCAAGGTCTTGGGGAGTCCTTAAACAACTGAGATTACCTTCTTTGATGACCATCCGAAGCTCAAGCAGAGAACATTTTGAATGTCACCTGCGCCGCATCCCAACTAAAGGAGAACAAAGTTGGCTACTACCCCCAGCTGTCTGGGATTTTTCAATTTTTGCCTTTTTTCCTCTCTCTTCTGTCTCCTATATAAATCCTACCTATGTAGAAGTCAATCTATCATTTATTTCCCTCATAGATAAGCAAATTAATTGGCTTATTATATTACCTATGTCTTTTATTTATTCTTTGATAAGAGGCACTATTGTTATCTCCTTTTTACAGTTGAGGAAACTGAGGCTCCGAGAGTTTGAGTGTTTTCTCCAAGGTAAGTGGGAGCCAGGGTTCTGATTCTGGTCTTCAGTGCCCAAATTCCTGCCCCTCTCCCTAGGACAGCTCGAAGCCTTATTCTGGCCTATTAAAGAGGGCATTTCTAGGGAGAAAAAAATCGATGTGGACACACTAGACGTTTCTGATATGATTGTGTTGTCTGGAGCCCAAATGCTCTCCCGCGGTCCCTTGAAATGATGGGAGGGATGCAAGGCCAAAGAAAATGTGGAATGTACTGGACTCAGGCTCCACCTGGGGACGTAGAGCAATCTCCCTGATTTGCATTTCACAAAGAGAATTTACTTAGGGGAGAGTGCAGAACGCGGCCACACGTGGCTAAGGGTAAGCAGTGCACCTGCAGGCAGAAGGGAGCCAGATGGAGACCACCTGCAATAACGGGACTCATTCCCGGAGAAGCAGCGCCATCTGCTGGTTTCTCATGATATGACTGTGTCAGACCAGAACAAAAGCATTTAGAACAGGCCATCTCAAAGAAGTGAAATGCTAGCCTGATGTTTTACTGTTTGGAGTAAAATTTCAGACTATGCAAGGATTTGATCCACTTAGCATTGAAAACAAAATCAAAAGCAAGTTGCTATGGTCTGAATGTTTGTGTCTGCCCCAAATTCCTATGTTGAAATCCCAACTCACCCCAAGGGTGATGGTACTAGAAGATAGGACCAATGGGAGGTGATCAGGTCATAACGGTGCAATCCTCAGCAGTGGGACTAGTACCCTTATAAAAGGGACCGCAAAGAGACCCTAACCCCTGCTACCATGCGAGGACATAGCAAGAAGCTGCTATAGCTATGAGGAAGTGGGTCCTCACTAAACACCAAATCAACCGGGGCTTTGATCTTGGACTTCCCAGCCTCCTGAACTGTGAGAAATATACATATATTACATATACATATGTACATATATATTACACATATTATATATAATACACATATTACAGATGTAGATACATATTATATTATATATGTATAATATATATTACATACATATATACATATACATATAACTACATATAACAGAGCAAGACTACAGAATCTTGCTCTGTTGCCCAGACTGGAGTGCAGTAGCACAATCATGGCCTGTTGCAACCTCCACTTTCTGGGCTCAAGCAATCCCCTCACCTCAGCCTTCCAAGAAGCTAGGACTGCAGGCATGCACCACCACACCCTGATAATTTTTGTATTTTTTGTAGAAACAGGTTTTCACCATGTTGTGCAAGCTAGTCTTGGGAGGTTGAGGCTTCAAGCAATCTGCCTGCCTCAACCTCCCAAAGTGTTGGGATTACAAGTGTGAGCCAACACACCCGGCCACAATTTCTGTTGTTTTAAAACCACCCAGCTTGCAGTATTTTGTTATGGCAGCCTAAACAGTCTAAGAAATGAGTTTTTGTTAATTATTCAATAGTGTTGAGCCTTTAGGAAAATAAGACATAGTTTCTGCCCTTTTGGAAGTTGCATCCTGGCAAAAGGTAGACATGCTGTACCATCTCTCACACACACAAACACACACACGTAGTTATGTACATACATGCCTGTCTACATACATACATGCATGTGTATACAAGCTCGTTTTAGGTATCAGTAAATGTCATGAAGAAGGAAGAAGAAGAAAAGGTGATACTGGGCCGGGCGCGGTGGCTCACGCCTGTAATCCCAGCATTTGGGAGGCCGAGGCAGGCGGATCATGAGGTCAGGAGATCGAGACCATCCTGGCTAAAACGGTGGAACCCCCTGTCTCTACTAAAAATACAAAAAAAAACAACAACAACAAATTAGCTGGGCGTGATGACGGGCGCCTGTAGTCCCAGCTACCCAGGAGCTGAGGCCGGGGAATGGCGTGAACCCAGGAGGTGGAGTTTGCAGTGAGCCGAGATCGCACCATTGCACTCTAGCCTGGGTGACAGAGCAAGACTCCATCTCAAAAAAAAAAAATATATATATATATACACACACACACACAATTTTTATACTTATATATACATATATGTATATATTTTTATATTTATATACATATATGTATATATTTTTATCATTTATATACATATATGTACATATTTTTATATTTATATACATATATGTGTATTTTTAGATATACATATATGTGTATTTTTATATTTATATACATATATGTATATATGTATAGATTTTGATATTATATATAATTTCAACTTTTAGTTTAGACTGGGAGGGTACATATGCAGGTTTGTTACATGGATATATTGAATTACACTGAGGTTTGAGGTAGGAATGACCCCTATCACCCAGGTAGTGAGCACAGTATCCAATAGGTAGTTTCTCAGCCCTTTCCCCACTCCCTCTCTCTCTGCTTCTAGTAGTCCCCGGTGTCTACTGTTCCCATGTTTGCCTCCATATGTACCCAATGTTTAGTTTCCATTTGTGAGGACACGTGGTATTTGGTTTTCTGTTTCTGCATTAATTCTCTTAGTATAATGGCCTCCAGCTGCATCCAGGTTGCTGCAAAGGACATTATCTCATTCTTTTTTATGACTGCATAGTAGTCCAAGGTGTATATCTACCACATTTTCTTTATCCAATCCACCATTGATGGGCACCTAGGTTGATTCCATATCTTTGCTCTCGTGAATAGCGCTGTGATGAACATACAAATGCGTGTGTCTCTTTGGAGCAATGACTCATTTTCCTTTGGATATATGCCCAGTAATGGGATTGCTAGGTGGAATGGTAGTGCTGCTTTAAATGCTCTGAGAAATCTCCAAACTATTTTCCACAGTGGCTGAACTAATTTGCATTCCCACCAAACAATGTAAACTAACTTACATCCCCACCAATAAGGGTTTCCTTTTCTCTGCAGCCTGGCCAGTATCTGTTGTTTTTTGACTTTTTAACAATAACCATTCTGGCTGGTGTGAGATGATATCTCATTGTGCTTTTGATTTGCATTTCTCTGATGATTAGTGATGTTGAGCATTCTTTCATACAGTGAACAAGCCTTTTAAAGATCACTTTCAAAAGCAAATTGATGGGTGGTTACATTATAGAGACCATGGTTAAACACCTACAGGGAAAAAAAAAAATGTCAGTGTCCTAATGTGCTTAAGATAAAATTCTCATGGAAGTGGTCATACATGGATTCAAAACTGCTCCAGCTCAGACAACTTAAAAAAACTAAAGGTAGTCTGAGTGCAATGGTTCACGCCTATAATCTCAGCACTTTGGGAGGCCAAGGCGAGTGGGTCCCTTCAGCTCAGGAGCAGCCTGGGCAGCCAAGACTAGCCTGGGCAGCATGACAATACCCTGTGTCTACCAAAAATACAAAAAATTACCCAGGCGTGGTGGTGTGCACCTGTAATCCCAGCTACTCGGGAGGCTGAGGCGGGAGGATCACTTGAGCCCAGAAGGCAGAGGTTGCAGTGAGCAGAGATCACGCCACTGCACTCCAGCCTGGGCAACAGAGCAAGACTCTGTCTCAAAAACAAAACAAAACAAAACAAAACAAACAACAACAACCAAAAAAAAAAAAAACAAAAACAAAGGAAAGGCACTCTTGGACTTGATTCTCACGCTGTGGTGTGTGGACCAGCAGCAGTAGTGGAGACACCTGGGAGCTTGTTAGACATGCGAGGTAAGGCTCTGCATTTTAATTAGATCCCCAGGTGAGTTATATGCACACTCACATTCGAGAAGCACTGCTCTTGGAAACCTGTGGCAGAGCTCCCAGAGTGCTCCAGTCATGAAAGACATTGATGCTGAAAATTCCGGCAGAGCGTTTTAGTAGTTGTTTCATAAGCTGAGAAAAAAGCAACATTTGTAAATAAATATATTACTTGATGATATATTACATGTAGCTAAATTAATAGATTGTGGGCTCTAACGCCAAGTGCATGGCCTTATATTTTCTAGTCCTTCCACTTTTTCAGCTGTGTGTCCCTGGTCAAGTTAGACATCTTCTCTGTTCCTCAGTGCTCTCATTGGTAAAATGTGAAGCGTGTGTTAAAACACATTTAATATAGTTGGTGCACCATATATTTAATATAGTTGACTATGTCATCCACATCCATAAACGTTTTTATATTTAAACTATCGAAACGTTTTCAGAAGTCCTCCCATTGGGAAAAAATGGGAAAGTGTTTTGCCTTATACTTAGAAACACAAAAAGTGGTTCCATTAGAGTTGGAGTTCAACTAGCTAGTATAAGTTCATTTCAGCTCTTAGTTCTCAGCTGGGTTCAGGCCAAGCTCTTGCTTTAAACCAGTATTTCTAGTGGCGAACTCTGCTAACATTAGTAAACACTTGGGTAAAGTCTTCAAATGTAAGTATTAAATAAATAGGCCCAGTGCACTGGCTCATGCCTATAATCCTGACACTTTGGGAGGCCGAGATGGGTGGATCACTTGAGGTCAGGAGTTCGAGACCAGCCAGGCCAACATGGGGAATCCCCATGTTTACTAAAAATACAAAACTTAGCCAGGCATGGTGGCAACCTGCCTGTAATCCCAGCTACTCAGGAGGCTTAGGCAGGAGAATCGCTTGAACCTGGGAGACAGAGGTTGCAGTGAGCCAAGATCGCACCACTGCACTCCAGCCTGGTGGACAGAGGGAAACGGTATGTCAAAAATAAATAAGTAATAAAATAATAAATGAAAATCCAGATGTCTTTGAAAGGCAGAGAAGAGAAGCAATTTGCTCAGTGTCCTACTACAAAACAATCCCTCCACAGCCTCCCTGCCGTGTGTGGATGAGGGTTGGGGTTACCACGTGGCACAGAGGTTAGGCGTCTTTCCCAAGGACACTGGCCAAGGGAGGAGGCTGAAGCCTAGGCAAGAAATTCCCACTGAGAAACGCTCAGGTAGGTGGAAGAGAGGAGTTAGAAGTGTTTCTCTTAGCTTGGACCTTTAAAGGAGTAGAGAGAGATGCAGGTGTGAGCTTCTGGGGGTGGGAGTGAGGGGTCTGAGCTAGGAAGCAAGTCCAACAAGTGGGCCGCAAGTCCAAGCTGAGTGAACCGTGTCTTGTAAGCCCATTTCTCTACTCTGTTCATTTCTCCATGGTCATTCCTGAGTCTTTAGAAAAGACTTTGCCTACATGTTCCAGTCTTGACCAACTATGCCACCAGCAACAATGGGAAAGTTCATGGGTCCAAGTGTCACGAAGTCAGCCTGGTAGGGGTAGAGGTAATTCGTAAGAAGTTACCAAGAAATGATTCCTCAGGGGTTCCAAGCCCAGCCACCTGGAGATTCTCCCCCTGTGCTGGGGGTTCCCAAGACCACCTCAGACTTCATGATTCCCTAGAAGGACACACAGGACTCAGAACAGCTGCTATCTGGTTTAGTAGAGTGAAAGGATACAGATTTTTTTTTAAGCAAGGTACATACGGTGGAGTCCAGGAGAGACCAGGCACGAGTTTCCAGATGTGCTTCCCGATGGAGTCAGACGCGTGCGTTTCTTCCAGCAGCAATGTATGATGACACACTCAAAGCGTTGACGCCCACGGAAGCTCACCCAAGACAGAGATGTGAGACCCCGCCTTGGTATCCAAGGGTGTTACTGGAGCGCCCACGTGACTGACTTAGTCCCCAGAGTTCACTTCTGATCCTTATTTTATTTTATTTTATTTTGAGACAGAGTCTCGCTCCATCGCCCAGGCTGGAGTGCAGGTATGTGATCTCAGCTCACTGCAGCCTCCGCCTCTTGGGTTCAAATGATTCTTGTGCCTCAGCCTCCCAAATAGCTGGGATTACAGACAGGCTCCACCATACCCGGCTAATTTTTGTATTTTTAGTGAAGATGGGGTTTCACCATGTTGGCCAGGCTGGTCTTGAACTTCTAACCTCAAGTGATCCACCTACCTTGGTCTCCCAAAGTGCAGGGACTACTCAGTTTCTAGCCCCTCTGAGGTCAGACTAACCCAGTGGGGCCCAGGGCCTTGGGCACACAAAAGCACTCTTTCCAGGCAGGGTATTCCCAGGTCTGCCGGGTTATCTCCCAGAAGGAGGTAAAAAGCCGGTTCTTTCTTTGAAAGGGGCAGGGTTTTGGGAACTCCCAGCTTGTTCAGTTAGCCCTTTACTGCCTACTCTCAAATGTCTCGCTCTGAGGTTCCCACTGTGACTTCATGAAGGAAGGGGGCAGACTCCTTTACAGAAGCCCACACCACTGGTTTGTGGAGGCAGGAGGAGAAAAGAGACTGGTTAGCGTGATTGACACCCAATCCAATGCCCCAGTCCCAGTGTCCCTCCGGCTGCTGAATCCTGCAGATGCTTACGGCCAAGTTGAATCCACCTGCCTGTAGATACAAATAGCCAGTCCCATGGCCATCCACTTCTCTTTCCAGAGCCCCCAGGCAGCTGTCCTGGTGGTGAGGCTTATTCTTGGCACAGAACCACCAAAAGAACATGTACCTAGAGACAGAACCAAAAGGAAGCCCACAGCTCAGCCCAGAATGCCCCAAGCCAGTGATCTCCCACCCCTCTGTGGGTTCCTCTTAAATGTTCTTAAATCCCATTGAGCTGTTCCTCAAATACTCTCCTCTGAAATGGCAAGAGAGGCCCCAAGGTAGAAGCAAAAACAAGCATGAAAGTGAAGCAAGAGACACCCCAGGTCACATCCTTAAGCAGGTATAGGGTGAGCAGTTTAACTTCGAAATGCATTTCAAACTTTTTTCCCTTTCTCTTGGGTTTCAAGACACAATCTTGAGGCAAACTGCAAAAGCCTTTTTCCTTAGCCTTAAAATAGACTCCATGCTCCACCCTTTCCCACCATCCATACTCTCTTTACATTTCTCTAACTGTATGCTAGTGTGCCTTCTTAGAATTGTGCCTTCTTAGAACTTCCAGGGGCTCATCTTGAAACAGACCAAGTCTGGAGACCCAGTTGCAAAGTTTCAGGGATGACCTCAAGGTGGCTGCTGAACAGCCCAGCCATTGTTGAGATGATGTCAGCCCGAGGTCCAGGTGGACTGGGACCCGACACGGCCACCAAAACAAGACACACACATTCTGCTCAGCCCAATTCTTGCATGCCTTCCTTATCAAGTTTTTCTTTTTAAACTCTTGCCTTCCTGCTAAAAATTGAAGCGGTTAATTTGGACAGGAATTCGGCTGCCTCCCCTCTACTAGCTTGGGTAATAAATTCACTTTCTATCTATCAGATGTCGCTCTTGTTAATTGGACTCAGCCAGCAGTGAGCGTCTGGACCTGCTTTGTTGGGTCACTCGTGCAGCACCCAGAGGGGCCTGAGTGTGAGCAACGGAGCTCTGCGTTCAGGCTCTGTCCACAACACCACACACTCTTCCTGCAGAGGGGTGTGTACACCCAGGACGGTGGTGCTGTCTTTCCTCAGGAGCATGGACTGGGTTAGAAGCTCGTGGGCCTGGACGCAGATCCTGAGCATTGGGGCAAGGGGTTCCTAGACCCTGTTACCTGTATTAGGGTCTGAGGAGGAAGAGAGCAAGAGCTCAGGTGACCACAGCCCTTGGTCCCACTGACTCGCTGTCCTTTGGGAAGGGGAGCAACCAGAGAGGGGCAAGGGTGCCTGAGTGCAGGGGTCTAAGTGTGGTGCTGGTGTCAGGGGTCCCGTGGCTACTTGCAACTCAGCAACACACACGCCTGCAGTACGACATGCCCAGGGCCTGCCACACACTCAGGGTCTGGCTCAATGTCAAGGTACAGGTTCTGCCAGCACAATCACTGCTGAGCATAACACATGATCTTGTGGGACCCTGTCCACTTGATGGGGCCACCACTGTGAGCTGCACACTGTCTCCTTAGGGTGTGACAGCAAAGATGACCTACTGAGGTCATCTGGTGTTGTCTGGTGCTGCCTGGTAGTCCCAGGCGCATTGTCCTCTAAGACTTGTGCTGGCATCACTTTTCAATGGCCCCTAGCCCCAGGAGACCCCCGCTCTGTGCCTCCCGATGCCCACGCAGACTCTGCTGTCATGGCAGAGCTTTCTGTGCTCTCAGCCACACCCCACTCACCTATGAGGAGCCATGTCTGGCTGCAGCTGTGACCCTAACACCCGTCTATCCATTCAGTAAGTACATAGCGAGCTCCTACCTCTGTTGGGCGTGATTCTAAGCACTTGGAGTACACCAGGAAACAAAACAGGGCCCCCTGGTCCCATGAAGCTTCCAAGGGAAATTTGAGGCACCAGCTAGCTCTGAGAATTAAGCAACTTGATGAATAAGAAGGCAATAGTAGCCTAAGCTAGTAGCCAGGAAGTTAGTCATGAGATGTTTGGTTCCCTATAGAAACTAAGATAACATCTTAACATATGTCTGAGTTTTTTAGAAACCCGGACCCCCACCCAACAAATCACTGGCACGTATATCTCAGGTCAGGGAACTGGGGACTGAAGTCTGACCTTCATTCTTTGTTCTAAGTTTCTTCCTCAGGGGCCTGAAGGGAGCCTCTCAGCTCACACCCATGAGCCTGAGATAATATTCTTTTCTGCTGACCCCAAAGTTGGAAACAAAGCTTCTCTTCCTTAACCAATTGCAAATCAGAATATCTTTGAACCTAACTGTAAGCCCCACCTCTCCTTCACAATATCCCACCCTTTTAGGCCAAAACCAATGTGTAATCTCTATGTATTGATTTATGATTTTGCCTGTAGCTTCTGCTTTCCTGAAATGCACCCCTGCCTCTAAAAACCCTTACCCACAAGTCATCGGGGGGGTGGGGGGGTGGTCAGGATTTGAGCATTCGATTCCTGGTCCTCCCTGCGTGGTACCCTGCAAACAAATGGCTTCCTTTCTACTGCTGCAAAGCCTCAGTGTGGATATCTGGTCTTACTGTGCTGAGCAGGCAGACCCGAGTTGTATAACAATATCGGCATAAGGAAACCTTTTCCAATGACGTGGTCTCAAAGAGTGAACCTCCCATGCATCTTCTTTAGGAAGCTTTTGCAAGATGTGCTCCAGCAGAGCAAAGGAATAAACCAAAAAGACCAAGACATGGGACACAGGGAACAGAAAATCCAACACCGGAAGAGCAAGGATGATGACAGACATCAGACAGCAGCTGGACGGTGGAGGATTCCAGGAGGGAGCTTGGCAGGGGTCAAGGGCGACCATGAGTTATGTGATGCTTCTGTTCAAAAACTTTATTGACAGGTATTTGGCAGATGCTTGTGCACTGTATAAAAATCCAATACGAAATAATCAAATAGA
This sequence comes from Theropithecus gelada, assembly GCF_003255815.1. Classification (NCBI taxonomy): domain Eukaryota; kingdom Metazoa; phylum Chordata; class Mammalia; order Primates; family Cercopithecidae; genus Theropithecus; species Theropithecus gelada. The sequence goes on along the minus strand of NC_037675.1, from coordinate 97,026,731 downwards.
AAATAAACAACTAAAAAAAAGACAATTTTTAACAAAGGGAGGTAAAAGTTAAAAAAGGAATATAGCATTTGCTTATTTATATATATTTATTTCACTAACATATATACTGTCAATAATAATGTAAAGACTGATGATTGTGCTAATTGTATAGGGAACAGTGAGTAGGATAGATTGATGATCATATGAGAGCATTCTTATCTATCAAAATGGCAAAGAGGATAGATAATATCTGATTGATTAGCAAATAAATAATACAAGCACATTAAAAAACATTGGCAGTGTTTAAAAAACACATTAAAAAACATGGGCAGGTACAGTGGCTCACGCCTGTAATCCCGGCACTTTGGGAAGCCCAGGTGGGTGGATCTCTTGAGCCTAGGAGTTTGAGGCGAGCCTGGCAACACAGTGAGACCCCATCTCTTCTAAAAATACAAAAAAGTAGCTGAGCGTAGTGGCACGCACATGTAGTCCTAGCTACTTTAGAGGCTGAGGTGGAAAAATCGCCTGAGCCTGGGAAGTCGAGGCTGCAGTGAGTTGTGATTGTACCACTACACTCTAGCCTGGGCAACAAAGTGAGACCCAGTATCAAAAAACAAAACAAAGAAGGAAGGAAAGGAGGGAGGGAGGGAGGGAGGAAGGAAGGGAGGGAGGGAGGGAGGGAGGGAGGAAGGAAGGGAGGGAGGGAGGGAAGGAAGGAAATGAAATATAGAGGGGAACAGCTTAAGAAATGGAAATGTGTTGCCTATAGAGAACAGGACCCATGGATCAAAAGGGAAAAGGCAGGAGAGTGCTGTTTTTCATTATACTGTAGTTTTTAAAGTATCATTTGACTAATTATATACATGCATTATTTTATTAAAAATAAGGTTAAAATTGCAAATGAATGGGATACTAAAAGCTTATACCCTATTTGACCATGTTTCGGACAACCACAGGGAACAAAAGGACAACTGTGACCAAGGAAAAGGCTGGGGGGTGGGGGGCAGACAGAGGAAGGTGGGGGCAGCAGCAAGGGCTGGCAGAGGGACACCGCCAGGAAGTGAGAACTTGGGGCAACAGGTGGCCCTGAGTATGGGTAGAAATAGCTGAGCCTGCCCAGGGCTGTGACCGAGGTCGGACGGAAGTGCAGGGAAAGACCAGCAGCCCGCGGGAGCTCGCTTACAAAGCACTTTGTTTACTTCCTGCTGTCTGGCATTTCACAGTGAAGTTCAGCAGGACCTCTGGCCTGGCCACCTGTCCGCACAACACACGGGGCCCAGGAGACTTTCCCTGGCATCATTTGCAAGGAGGCATCATTTGCAAGGAGGCGTTATTTGCATTCACCTTCTATTTGTCTGACCTCAGAGGTGGGATCCTCTGCTTCCTTCACATACTTGATAGTGGATGGCCAGGGGCAACTTCCAAAATCCCTGGCCTCCCTGGCTCTTTCAATAGGAAACTGAAGCTCAAATTCAGTTATTCTCAGGGCTACAGGGCAAACACTCTGGACACCACGGCCACAGCTGCACTAAGCGGCTGCACTCACTGAGCCGGGCCTCCGAAGGACGCTACAATATGGATTTGATCACAGCTCGAATTCTACCAAGTAGTGACCTTGGACAAGTGACCTGACCCCTCCCAGTCTCTGTGTCATCCTCTGAAAGGAAGAGTGAATATCCCACATTTGCAGATCTTTGGTGAGGACCAAATTACGGATGTAAATGCTCAATAATTGTTTGACCCTTCCCACTGTCTGCTCATACTAAGTAAGTGTCCACCATAAAATCCAGGCAGCCAGGTGTATTAGTCTCCTTTTGCCGCTGTAACAAATGACAAGCTTAGTGGCTTAAAACAACACCAATTTTTAATCTTACAGGGCAGGAGGTCAGAAGTCTAAAATGACTTTCACTGGGCTGTGTTCTTTCTGGAGATTCCAGGGGAGGATCCGTCTCCTTGGCTTTTCCAGCTCTAGAGACTGCCTGCAGTCTTTGGCCCGCGGCCCCTTCCATCCTCTTCAGAGTACATCACTGGCACCTCTGCTTCCCTCCTGCCCAGGACACCTGTAATTACACTGGGCCCACCCAGGTGATCCAAGACAATCTCTCTATCTCAAGATCCTGAACTTAAACACGGCTTACACTTACCCCAGGTAACACAGTCACACATGCCGGGGATTAGGATATGGACATCCCACCACACTTTTTACGAAGTGCACCTGAAGTAACTTAGACAGGTGTAACTGACACCGCCCCTTGTCCTCTGCTCTCCCAAGAATCATTTTAAGGAGACTTTACTAAGGAATCATGGACAAAAGTTAAAAAACAACTTAAAGGCCAGGCGCAGTGGCTCATGCCTGTAATCCCAGTGCTTTGGGAGGCTGAGGCTGGTGGATCATAAGATCAGGAGTTTGCCTGGCAAACATGGTGAAACCCCGTCTCTACTGAAAATACAAAAAATTAGCTGGGCATGGTAGCAGGTGCCTGTAATCCCAGCAACTCAGGAGGCTAAGGCAGGAGAATCGCTTGAACTCGGGAGGCAGAGGCTGCAGTGAGCCAAGAAGTACCATTGCACTCCAGCCGGGGTAACAGAGAGAGACTCCATCTCAAAAACAAACAAAAAACCAAACAATTCAAAAGGCCAAAATAACAGGAAGTGTGCGGCTAGTTTCCCAGGATTGCAATTTACTTTTAAACGTACTGAACAACTGTGAAGTTCTCCTTGAGATCTGAAATATTATGATACCTATGTGAGACTCTGACTGCACCCTAACACCCTCAAGTTCAGGGCAACGGGTGAGGGGTATCTGACACCCAGCTCAAGTCTCAGCCTCTGCCCAGCCTGGGTCCGGAGCCAGAAGAGGTCCCCACAGACTCGGGCTCAGCACGGCCTCCCCAGGAAGGTTTCTTCATCGGTGGTGGTGATGATCAAAGCTGATAGCTTGCTCAGGACTAGTGAAGACACAGCAATAATCGGGAAATACTTTCCACATTTGCTCACCAAATTTCCTAGGAACCGGAGAACATTTCTACCTCCTTCTTCTGGCAAAATGAATCCCTGTGAAAATGGCTAATGAGGTACAGTAGAACCCAGTGCCACAATCCTTGCTACTGCTAAATCAGAATTCACTCAAGGTTAAACTGCGTTCTTTGAAGCATAACTCAACACAGTAACTGTCTAACATATCCGTTCAGAAAAGACCCTCCACTTCGGTATGAAATAGAAGCAGTCTTTTTAAAAATAAAACTCGGTGGCAGTAAGTCAAACTGTAATCGTAGGAAAGATACTTTACAGGGAATTCTTTCTGGCTGAAGGCCCTGCCGTCCCCTAGGGCTGCTGGGCAGTCCGCTGACAGATGATCACAAGGATTAGATCTTGTCCTTTGCGTTCAACAATGAGTCTCTATGTTCCCGAGGCAACCAAACATGGACAATGTTCTGTTCATCAGCCTGTCCTTCTCTACTCCCTTAAACCCTCCAAACGGTGGTGGATACCACAGCATGGTACAAAGTCCAGGTGTAATCCAACATTAACTGTCAGGGTCAACTTACAGGAGAGCTCATTATAAGCCATGTTCTCGATAAGGTGCTGTCATCTAAGCTTGTAACACGCCTGAGGTCGGTGGCATCTGCTATTTGCCCACTTAAGCAGGAAGGGAGGTTACTAAGTCGTCTGAGGTCAGTAGCACACCCAGCAGGGGCTGGCATGCAAATCCGGGGAGGGTGACTTAAGTCCCAGCTCTTAGCTACTACTGTGTTGCGAACCTGTAACCTGTAATGGTGTGACTTGAGTCCCAGCTCTTAGCTCCTGTGGCGTTGTGAGGCTGTAACCTTTAACAGCCTAACACTTCTTGTGACTAATCCAAAAGGAATGAAGAAAGGAAATTCTTCACTCTTTTCTAAATATATTTTTCGGGGCACTCTGTATGCTGGCCAGAGGGGATTTGAACAAAGCCGAGTAAAAGGTAGTTAGGTTCTGGGGAGATGAGCAAAGAACAGGGCTGTAGAGTGGATTAAGGGGTCTGTTCCGTCTGGGATCAGGGAAGGCTTTCTGGGGCAGGAGAGACTTCACTGTGACACATCCAGGCGCCCCGGGAGGTTCACAAGGAGGGGAATAACATGGCTATTCTGGCTCAATCTGGCATAGGGATCTTTGAGGTGAGGTGCACCTTCAGTGGCATCTATTGGCTTAGACTCCACCCTCAGCTCAACTGCACTGGGCTCCCAAGGCGACTGCCAAGAAAACAATGCTCCCCTTACGCAAAATGCCCACATAGCTTTCAGACCTAAAGTGATGCTACTCTCAGGAAATAAGATGGGAATGTGGCTTTACACGAGTTCTCCTGGGTCACCCCATGCATCTCCGTAAGCCCCTGGACCTTAAAATGCCTTTTCTCTTCACCATTCCTCTGCTCTGCTTCACAGTAGCTATTATATGCTTCTCAGGCACAATTTAAAGCTGTTTTTTAGATTTACTAAACAGTTCTTAAGTGGAATGTTAAATTTTTAAAACAATCAGTGTTCTGTGTGGCCCTCCCCTAATATATATCTTTTCCTGTCGGTGAACAGGAACCAACATGAAAGCTTTCTCACCTCACATTTAAATTTGTTTCTGCCGGGCACAGTGGCTCATGCCTGTAATCTTAACGCTTTGGGAGGCCAGAGTGGGAGGATCACTTGAGCCAGGAGTTCAAGATCAGCTTGGGCAACATAGGGAGACCCTGTCTCTAAAAACTAATAATAATAATAAATTAGCCAGGTGCTGTGATGCACATCTGAAGTCTCAGCTATTCAGGAGGCTGTGTGGGAAGGATCGCTTGAGCCCAGGAGGTCAAGGCTGCAGTGAGCCATAATCAGGCCACCGCACTCCAGCATGGGCAACAGGGCAAGACCCTTTTTCAATCAATCAGTCAGTTTGCACCAATAAAACCTTGCCAACCCAAGTCATTCCTCTGCCCTTAGTACAGTCCCTCCTGTCACAAACAAGGGACCTGATTTCTCAAAATATAATTTATGTCAAAATATCTAAGTAAACCTAACGAATGTAACAAGAATTCTCTCTTAAGCTGGCAGCTATGGCTTGTAAAAAAGAAACCCAACTTAAAAGTTATCTTCTGTCCTAAGATCTCTCTAAAACTCATAGCTTAAATGAAGCGTAATGACATTTATGTAACTACCAATCCATGAAAAAAAATTAAAACTACCTGAAATCATAAAATGTTTAATCTTCTAAAATAACGTGATCTATTTCTAAGGGTCTAATAACACAGACCCTGAAGCTATGACAAATAGACAATATAATCACACTAATACAGGCCTAATGGACTGTACTGAAAACCCGAGCAGTCCTTGCATTTTAAATAGGTGTGTGATACTGCTGTTTGCACAAGGAAACTCTGTGTCTCCTCACAGCAAATTCTTATTACGCAGACCATCAAAATTATTCAGACTTACACTAGATAGCATCTTCAATTTTCTACTGGGTAAAGGCTTGTTAAACATATAGAAAAACTTATTAATTAACTCTGAGAAAGAACACTTACATTCCTGGTAGAGCCCAGTGATTCCTTCAACTTATTAAGTTCCCTAATGACTTCGATATGATCTCACTATGACTCATAAGCATGGGTCAAATTATTCACTTGGCAGCCTTTTCCTAGCTCTAATCATATTCTAGAGAGGTTTCTCACGTTGATGCTTCCCATCAATGTTTCTCATCATTCCACTTTTCAGATGAAACCTAAGGGTACCCAGGCAGATTTAAGGAAAAGCCAAAAGAAGCAAAATTGTGAATATGTACCACACTCCTCACTAGATGTGACAGCAAGGGACAATTTTGCAGACCCGGCCTCTGGTCCATGGCCTATATCCATCCAGAGGCAGTATGAAGTGACTTATTCATGGTGACTCTGTCTACAGGACAAGGTGGATCCCTCTAGTGCTCCTGCTTCCCTCATTTCTAAACCAAATGGCTCCAATGGATGTGTTTTAACCTCCTCTAAGATCCTAAGGTCCCTTAGCTTACAGCAGACATAAAGGTATCATGGGATATAGCAGACAATGAATGTAATAACCTTTCTTTCTGAGAATAATCTATTTTTCTTTCTCTGACACTGTGACGTGGGTGATCACTGAGGAGCAGTGCTCTCATCTGATGGGGCAGTCCCAGGGCGGGGGGCGGGGGGATACAGCTTTCCTTCCCCTTCCAAAACCTCTGGGGAAGGGGAGCAGGGGCAACTCCATCCAGTTCTAGCCTGACCTCATGGAGGAAGTCTGTTTTCAGAGTATTCTCAAGAGGAACTCAGGGAGATTAAATAAGCAACGAAGAACAGCCTCTAGAATGGCTCTGGGGAAAAGGAGCCATCCTGTCCCTTTTTGCCCTTTCCATGAGAAAATGCATCCTTCTTCCCACCTCTGCCTCGTAAAGCCACATTTCTAGACAAGTGCTCTCTTTAAGTCCCTGAAGATGAACAAAGCCTGCACGCCGCACGAGGGTGGGCTTCCTTCCCACGGCCACTGCACAGCCCCAGGCTCTACCAGGCTCCAGTCTTGGGATGCAGAAATCGTGGAAAAGTCTTATAAAGACACCAGACACTGGGAGAATCTCTGCCACAGTCCCAATTATGTCCTCTTTGAAAAAGGGCCCCATTTTTTAAGAAGTAAAATACTCATTAAATCCCCTAGCTCGGTGGACTGCTGCCGATGTCTCCCTATCTAACTGTAGCAGTTTGCCAAGCACAGGACTCCAGAGATAGGCAGGTGGGGCCGCCGCCTCCGGCCTCACCCACCTCTGCTCCCTCCAGCCCACCCACGCCTCCAGCTGTGTAGTTGACTCACCATCCAAACAGCAGCTTCCCCCAAAAAGTAGACCAGGGCTCAATGGCAATTCTTGTGGCAAATTTAATAGAAGAATATGAGAATCACCCTTACTTCCCACACACAAAACATTGCAGGCACTCCAAATCCTTACAGACACATGCACTTCAGAATTAACTCAGGCATGCACAGCATCCCTGTGCTGGAGTTTATTTTAAAAAACAATGCCAACGCCTCAGTTATCACAGTTTCTTTTTTTGTCCATCATTTTCCGTAACAAAGGAAGCTACACAAAATCTGGGGGGAGATACTGTCTTTGGAGACTGACACATTTGCAGAGGGGTCACGAATAATGATTCCAAAGCTCCTATTTAACTCCTGAATCAGGCAAAGAATAAGCGACAATACAAGAATGAATTTTGTTTACAGCAATCTCATAATACAGCATTGAATCGTTACAGTGCAGTGGTTGGAATTAAGTCCACAATAAAATATTCTTAGCCCAAACACCAGACAAACTAAAATCACCCAACTGCTCACGAACCAAAATGATCAGTGCAAGCAGCTGCGGTCTCAATAGTGAAAACCAAAATGGGTAAGGCTTTTCTGGCAGTGAGTCTCTGACATGAACGGCTCCCTCTCTGCTCAGTGAGGACCTGGCCGCCCTCACTTGGAGTCTTGGTCTTTCTTTTCATCTAAAAGGGCAGAGTGGATCCCCAGCTTTTTCAGTTCTTCCACCAGGTCCCCATTCTGGTGCATCTGCAGAAGAATGTCACAGCCCCCCACAAACTCGCCATTGAGGTACACTTGCGGGATGGTGGGCCAGTTGGAATAGTCTTTAATGCCTATGGAGAAAGAACATTTATTTGTTATTTAAATGGTGAAAGCTGAACCTTTCGTGATTAAATATGTCATTCTGATCCACTAGTAGCAGACAACCCATTGTCCCTCCCTGGCTTCCCCCAATCTTAAGAGCACTGTGTTTGCTACTAAGAGCACGAGTTTTCGTGTCAAAGAGATCAGTGGTTAGGCCCTAACTTCCAATTACAAACCATCCACCCTCAGACAAGTCACCTGACTTCTCATCCTGTTTCCACCCTCATCTCACAAGGTTTTTGTGAGAATTAGGTAAGTAAGATCCTCAGTAAAATACCTGATATACTGCAGATTAATGGCAGAGGACTGGACTGGGTAATGCAAGTCACATAAGATACATAAGGCCATAATTCTTCATCTACTAGTCAAGCTTCAGGTGAAGCAAACTTGAAGAAATGTCACAACCAACTTCATACCCAAATGGATCCATCACGGTAATTCACGGCCAATTCGGGCAATCCCACCTGTGCGCTTTTCATGACTGTGACTGTCTAGGTTGGTGCAGGCCATCAGTTACTTCTGCTCGAGATGATGAGTTGCTGAGTTTTTTTGTTTTGTTTTGTTTTTAACAATTACTTTTACCCAGGGAAAAATTCCTGTCCCACGGCTATGGGTTGTCAGTTCCCATCTATCCAGCCACTGTGATGGGCTCTCTGTGGAGTGGATGATCAGGCTCTGTGCAGAACCCAAAGAGACTGGTAGGTCTAATGAAGGCCCAGAGCTCAGCAAGGGCCCTGTCCAGGGCTGGGGGGTTCGGGGGCTGAGACCCGCTCTACTCTCCAGAGCTCACAGCAACCAAGAAACCCAACCAGCAAGCATGTGATCAGTCCTGTGTGCAAATGGCTCTGAGGACACAGAGGAGATGAGGGATGCTCTGTGACAGTGCAGCTGTGTGACTACTCTGTTCAAGTCTGAGTCACAAGGACGATGACTGTAACAAAATGGTAAGAAAGAAATGTGGCTTCAATCTTAAGACATAAAAGATTACTCTTAACATTCCTCTTCATCATTCTACTTCCTTTTCTGCTTGTATGTTGAGATGACTGTCCTTTCAAAAACATAGCCGGCCATTAAAAAGCCTGTATTGGTCATGTTAAAAACGAAGATGGTCAAAGCATGGCATATAGGAACTAACTCTTATGTGACACTTTTATATTTACACAGATATTTTTAAATGGCCAAAATGAGCATATGGGTAAACAAAACAGAAAAGTCAATAGATTGTTCAAGTATAGTACAGTTTACACAAATTGATTTTTATGTAAACAGACTAAAACTACAAAAACTTGCTCTTGATACCCTATAATTTATTATCATTTTCCAAATAAAATTACTGATTTCAGTTATATCACAAGTCCCAATATATAATTTATTTTTTTCTTAAAAGTTACTGCCTTATTAAAAAAACCTGCCTTTGCTCTTAACGACAGTCCTAGAGAAAGCCCCTTAACCAAGGGCTTTATCTTCCTTTTCCAGACGTCACATATTAAGAAAGGGTTACATTGCTCCAGGCCTCCCAACAGGACACCTCTCAGCCACTCTGGGTGCTGGTGAAGAAACATCAGCTAGCTCTTTGGCAGTTGCTAATAAAGGGTAAATTCCATTAATCATCAAAATGTCTTTATAATGCCAAACATCTAGATATACTAGAATACCCTGATGAATTCAAGTTATTCATCACGCTGATGTTTGATGCTATGTCAACAAAAACAACTAGCATAATTTGTGTGTTTTTTACTTTCTTCAAACTCTGTCCTCAAATACAAAGTCTATCAAAACTTACTTTTTACAATGATGCCGATTACAAACTTTTATCTTTATGATGACTGAGAGCTGGGTGCGAGATTAAGAAATGTTTAAAGTAAACATGATCTTCTTTTCGTTCTCTTAAACTTTCTTAAATACCTTTTATGCAAATGAATCATTTATGTGCATGAACCATCTGTTTTGTTTCAATGAGTAATATATTGCATGAAGCTTTCCATAATAATCAGTTTTTACTGATTTATTTTGGTGGGTGTCTATAATTTTTGAAACACACCAAAAATGGAAATAAGTTTGCTGCCTAAGAACTACCCAAAACTACGTTTTACCCTAAAAATACATGTTTCTAAAGTAAAATTGCTTTTCATCAATCATTTTTATAGTATCACAATCAAAGCATTGGGCTTGCCTCATTCATTAAATTTTATGTTCCTGCAGATTGTATGTCCTGACTATGAGAGAAGGGGAGACTCCCAGAATCCTCACCACCAAATCTACCAAAACCAGCAGGCTTTCAGACATTCTGAACACCCAACACACACAGCCACATGCAAGTGATACTAACTTCTCGTGAGCCACCTGCCTGTTCTTGACAGCAGCTGACAGTGTATCAAAATTAAATTTAGCTGTTTCTTTAATTTTTAGATGAATAGGTGTAACAGGCAGCTGACATCAAGGCCAAACGTTGGCACCCTTCTTCATGACTATGCTATTTTCCATTTTTAAGAAAACTGATTACCAGTTTAAATATTTAAGGAAATAGCCAATTGCTTCCTATGGAGTGAAGCTGAGAAACTCCTAATAATAAAAGACGTAAGTTGAATATTAAAATGAATATTCATAAGTTGAATATTAAAATGAATCCTGCGGACTCACAAGTAACTGTTTAAACATGGTTAGTCTCTCTCACACTTTACTTTTCAAAAACTGCAATATGCAGTGGTAGTTCTTACAAATATCACTTGAAATAACTCAGAATCGGAGAGCTACTCTTGAAAATTAGAAAATCATATCCAAGAATGAATTTTAATGATAATCATTATTTCATACGTAATAGACAGTGGTGATTCCATCCAGGGCAGAAAATGCTGACTGCAAAGTTATATGGCAGAGTAACACTAGGAACTGGTAGTTCAGAGGCTATCTTACAAAGTCAGTTTACGCATATCTAATGCTCCACTAAAAAAACCCATACAAACAAATTCATATTCCAAAGTATCAACCCAGAAAGAGGACAGAAATGTACTTTAAAATTCCCTTCCAGAACTTTCAAAAGGTATTTTTCAAAATTCATCACATTCAGAACACTGGACAATACTCCTGGTTTGGACACTAAATTATAAGAGCAGCATAATCATAGTTTTCTTTCTTTTTATTTTTCCTGGTAGAACTTCACTATAGTAGCTTCAGAATCTAATATGAGTTCCAACTCTGTCTCTTACCTACTAGGCTCTGTGACCTTGGGCAAGTTGCACCACCTCTGAGAGTCACAATTTCTTCATATTCTCTAATTTAGAGAATGGCGTTAAGTCAAGATAAGATGATCTGAGCTGAAAGCACGGACATCAGTAGACCCTCACTAGAAGAAAAGCAAAGCACGGGGCAGAGTGGGCAAGGCACAGGCTTAAGGGTCAGTAGATCCAGTTTGCTAGCCTGTAAATGTAGCCTCAGACAAATCTGTTAAGCTCTTAGCCTCAGTTTCCTCATCTGTAAAATGGGAATATACTCCACGCCTCGCAGATTTTTTATGAAGACTCCATGATATCTAATGAATGAAATGAATTGAGCTCCTAGCATAGTACCAGGTACAGTGTGGACATTCTCTCCATACCAACATCCTCCACCACCCACCCTTCAGAGTAATGATTTTCTGAGAAAAATAGGCAACAGAAAAAGCATAGGAAAATAATGCAGGAAAAAGTGATTAAGTATACCATAAAGTAATAAAAATACCATTCAGGCCAGGTGCGGTGGCTCACACCAGGTAATCCCAGCACTTTGGGAGGCCAAGGCTGGTGCATCACCTGAGGTCAGGAGTTCAGACTAGCCTGGCCAACATGGTGAAACCCTGTCCCTACAAAAAATCAAAAAAAAATTAGCCGGGCATGGTGCCAGGCACCTGTAATCCCAGCTCCTTGGGAGGCTGAGGCAGGAGAATCGCTTGAACCCGGGAGGCAGGGGTGGCAGTGAGCCAAGATTGCCCACTGCACTTCAGCCTGGGCAGCAGAGTGACACTGTCTCAAAAAAAAAAAAAAAAAAAACAAAACCCAAAAAAACCATTTATTAAGGATTACTGAGTTTCACACTCTTTAAGCGTTTTACAAAAATAATCTTATTTAATCTTTACAAAAATCTGACAAGGCAGGTACAATTATCACTACTTTACAGATGAAGAAAGTAAGGCTCAGAAGGGTTAAGTAACTTAACAAAACTCACAGTGACAGCGTGCAGTGAAACCAGGATTTATATCCAGGCTTTTAGGAGTACAAAAGCCCAGACTCTTAACCACATGCTACCTGAGTCCCTGACCAGAGGTGGCCTCTACCCTCTAGCTGCCATCTGTCACTCCTGCCCATGAGCTAGCTACAAGTGCATTGCACACATATCTGCAATATATGGGACTGTTTTATATCTTTAACATTTACATATACAAATGGTATTATGCCATAATTACATGTTTGCTACTTGCTTTTTGACTAAACATTGTATTTTTGAGCCATGTTAAATACCATGTTAAATGTATTTAGCCATGTTAAATACATTTTAACATGGCTATGTTAAATACATTCAGCCATGTTAAATACAACTAGATCTAGTTTATTTTAACTACCGTTTACCTTTCCATCATATGACTAAAGTTTATTTATCCGGTCTGCTACTAATAGACCAAGATCCCTTCCTGTCAGTTTTTCATTATTGCAAGCCACGCTACAATGAACGCCCCGACACAGGTATCCTAACACAGAGGTCCCCAACCTTTTTGGCACCAGGGACTGGTTTTGTGGAAGACAATTTTTCCATGGACCGGGAAAGGGTGGGGATGGCTTCGGGATGAAACTGTTCCACCTCACATCATCAGGCATTAGTTACATTCTTATAAGGAATGCACAACCTGGATTCCTCGCATGTGCAGTTTACAACAGGGTTTGTGCTCCTATGAGAACCTAATGCCGTCACTGATGTGACAGGAGGTGGAGCTCAGACGGTAAAGCTTGCTTGCCCACCGCTTACCTCCTGCTGTACGGCCTGGATCCCTGGCCTGGGGGCTGGGGACCCATGTCCTAACACCCTCATGCAGAAGTCAGTCTCTAGGCCAGGGGCGGATAAACTGTAGTCTTCAGGCCAAATCCAGTCTACTTCCTATTTTTGTAAATAAAGTTTTATGGAAACTCAGCCTGCTCATTCATCTACATATTGCCCATGACTGACTTCAGGCTATCTAACAGCAGAGTTGAATAGATGCAACAAAGACCACCTGCCTACAAAGCCTGACATACTTACTCTCTGGCCCTTTACTAGGGTAAGTTTGCAGATCCCCCGCTCTAAATATATACCTAGGAGTCACGCAGCTGGGTCTTAGGCTCTGTTCACCCATAACTTGACTGGGTACTGACAGTTACTCCTCCAAAGTGTTGGTGCCATTTTATACTGCCATCTGCAGCTTACTACATGTGCACCACACAAACACATACACACAACTTGTTATCCAACTTTTAAGGTTCACCAGCATGACACGTGTTTCACTACTGTCTTCAATTCCCTGATACTGAAAAGGTGGAGCGTATTTTCAAATGCTTAATAAAATTTCAACAATAGGATATGGTTATTTATTCCACAAATATTTGAGTCCCTATTCTGTCACTGTTCCAGATGCAAGGACTACAGTGATGATCTAAATCGGCAGCAAGTGTTTATAATGTCTTTAAGGCCACAGAGTTTGCAATATAATGACAAATAAAAGCAGCATTTATTTATTTATTGAAATGCTCACTGAAAGCTTGCTTTGCATAAGCCGTACACGCAGTGCCACAGGCAGCTGCATCAGACATGTTCCCTGGAGGGCAAAATACTACATATAGACAAGCATGGCCTCGATGTGTTTTAAAAAAAAAGCTGTTAGGAGCTAGATCCAAATGTTAATACAATGGTTTCCATAAAATTATAGGTGATTTTCCTTCTTAAACTTTTCAGTGTTTTCCAAGTTGCTTCCATGAGCATACATTCCTTTATTAAGACTAGGATTAGGAAGCGATGTCAGTCTACTGGGACCTGATCCCTTTGTGACTGTCTTCTGTGTGCACTCCAGATAAAAAGAGAAGTACAAGAAGGTCTTGAGAAGGCCAGAACACAATGCTGCCTCATAGTCACCTTTGTTCCTTGGGTCACAGTCTTAAGATCTGTCCGCATCACACTCCTGGGAACCAAGTACCCAAAACTACGAAAGAATGTTTTCCTCTGGTTTGGGCCCTTTGTAAAGTTCAGGTCTCCTTGGCATAAGAACCAACACAAGGCCAGTTTTGCAAGAGCTCTGTTCCTATTACTAGAAATGACCTTGGATCTGGTGTACACAGCTTTGGCTGGCAAAAGCAAGCATCAGACAGCCCATTAGTTGCTCCTGGTAAATAAAGCTGTATAGAGAAGAGGGGAAGAGTCTTAATACCCTGGCTGAACTAATCCCCATTTTGGGAACGTGCTTTTACCACCCTGCCCCAGTCCAAATGTTAATACTTACACTAATCTTTACTTTTCTAATCAATAAAAGAGGTATATGTTATATTCAATATCTATACAACACATTTATTAACCAAAATAGCAATCTGATGAAACTCACTGGTCAAGGAATGTAAGGGTTAAATTCCTGTTGCTGCTGTTTGAATACTTAAGAAAGTAAACTCCAAAACCAGACACCAGACATGGATAAAAGACAGAAAAATAAAATGGTATCAGTACATATTCTTATTTTTGCTCCTACTTTCAGTTTATTAGCTATATTCCAGCATATCTCATTTCCAGTTATATTAAACAAGAGAAAATAAATTCACAAACCAAAAACCTCAAAACATTATACTAAGCGAGATAACAACACAACTTTTTATTAGTGCCATATTGGCAATTTGCAGCGGACCCCCTGCAAGGTCTCTGTTAAAAGACTGCAAAACAGTTACTCCTCTTTTAAGCAGAGAAGCTGTCTTTGAAGGAAGACTGCAGGTCCTTTGCCTTGTACATGATAAAACTGAGCCCAGTAACTGGTGGCATTCTAGTTGACCAGGAAGACAAAAGGGTCATGAGAATAACACATGGCAATATTACATATACGTGGTAATTTGAACCTGCCCTGTCAACTCCTCAACTTAACATGCCTTCTAGGTCCCACCCACACCACTATCACCTACAGCAAATGGAAGATCACTCATCACCAAGAGTCTTTAAGGACTAGATAATCTGGGAAAAAATACGTTTGAAAACCATAAAGTGCTATATAAAGCCAGCTACCATTTACCGGGTGCTTTCTGTGCCAGGTAAGATGATACACACTTTCTGTAATTTTTACTTTGTCTTCCTAACAAAAACTTTGCCAAATTGTCTCATTATCCTCAAATGCAGTTGAGTGACTTAAGTTTTACACCTGATTAGCCACAAAAGAGGATTTCGACCCAAAGCTTTTCCAAACACCAGCCTGTCTCATCAATGTAAGGAATGACTATGGTTAGTAATTTCAAATTTAGAGTAACAGAGAACCTGGCATCTCTTTTTAGCACACACCTGGCACCTCTTTTTAGCTAGGGACATGCAGGGACTCAGTCGCTGAAAGTCTCTAACTGGGATGCAGGTACCCTAAGTCACTCTCTAGAAGGAACAGGTACAGCCTTCCCAGTTCTCCACCAACCCTGACTATCCTGGCCTCTTCCTCCTCCCCCACTCAGATAAGACTGGCGAATGCACCTGGGGTACTTGGAAAAGATGCTAATTAGCTGCAGCCTCCCGTCTCCTGGCCTGATCCATCTGGCCCCTGGTCCCCTGGGCTCCGAGGCTGAGCCAGTGAGTTAGTCCAGCGCCCAGGAGCCAGGGCTGCTTCTTTTCCCCACAAACCTCTCCAAGCCCTGGCCCACATACATTCAGCCCTGTGTTTGAGTATCTAAAGCCAAATGTCATGACTTTTCCCCGACAACACAGATCCCGACTAAGACCAGCCGACAGCAGTCCCAACCCTTTGCTTGTAGCAACCACAGAGGATGGTGCTTGCCACCCTGAGCCGTGCGCCAAAAGAGATCAGCCTCCGACCTCACTAGCCTCAAAGCCAACTTCAGTCCTCTCCCCACCATCGACAGCCCCAGACCGTTACCCACGAGCAGGCCAATGGCTTCCAACCTCCCCAGAGTGTCCGCGAAAGTACCTATCTCACAGCGGGTCCTTACTGAGTTTCCTAACCGTGCAGAGCAGTCAGGCTGCAGGCCGCCCTCCTCCGAGTCAGTCATTGACAAGCCGCCCCGAAACGCCTATATTAGCTCGAAGTGAGGAAAACTGAACCCTCAGGACTTGACCTACTGCTCAAGTTGGCAACAGTAGAGAGCCCCAGATCCTCAAGACTCAGTCAAATCAACCACACCTGCAGCCCAAACTCTACTCCAGGACAGTACTCCTCGCCCTAACCCGACTCGAACCTCCAGACAGACCCCAGCCGATGGAGCCCCGCTCTCCAGCCCGGCGCGGCGGAACCCCTCGGCCTCGTGCAGCGATGCTCCTGGGCCCAGGGCGGAGGGTGCCTGCCCGGCACACTGGCCTGACCTTGTCGGAGTTCGGGGTCGTCCAGCACGTTGTAGGCCGCGTAGTCGCGGACGCCGTGCAGCCGCAGGATCTGCACCACGGCGTTGCTGAAGCCGCACTGGGGCTGCTCTGGCGTCCCCTTGAGGAAGACCACCACCTTGTCCTTCTTCACCAGCGCGTCCAGCTGCTCCGCCGAGCCGCCGCCGCCCGCGCCCGAGCCCGCCGCCCGCACGCCCGGACCCCAAAGGCCACCGCCGCCCGTGCCGCGCCCCCAGCGGAGCAGAACCGCCGCCGCTCGGCCGAGGGACCCGCTCATCTCCGCACGCTCGCCGGAACCCACGACAGCCCAGGCACACAGCTGGCCACCCGGAGCGCTCCCCGGCTCGCGGCAGTTCGACCCACCCACTGGAGACCCTCATTGGACCGGCTCTAAACTGCCCTCCGTGATTGGACAACACTGATCGGCAATTACTCGATTCTACCAATCACGTTGCTCGTCCCGTCCGGCAGGTAGGAGGTGGGCCTTATGCCTGAGTCGCATCCTACTGCCTTACTATTGGCCGTCGGCAACCGCTTTGCTAGTTAATTGGAGAGAATGGATGTCCATCGGGGTCACGCTTGCAGGGCAACGAGAGGCAAAACAAGAGGGAAGACGACTTTCCTCCCGTGAGCCAATGAGGCCAGTTGGGATACCCTGAGACAACTGGGAGAGGCGCGGGACTTGCCCGTTCCGCGGAATGCCGGGAAGGGGTCACCTCCCAATGAAGTTTCCGGTTCCGGTGTCGGCGGTGGTTGAATTGCCATGGCAACGTGGTTGGTGGGCGCGTGGTTCCGGTCTCTTGGGAGGTAGCGGAGCTAGGCCGGGCCAGTATCCGCCTCTCCCAGCTTAGGTGGGCGTCCCTGGGCGCCTGCGGAGCGCCGCGGCCGAATGCGGTTCGTCGTGGCGGAGAGCGGGAGCCTGACCGGGGTTCCAGCGCTCGGGCTGTAGCCTCGGCTCCGCCGCCACGTGGGAGCTGAGGCTCGCTCTGGGGCTTCCGCCTCCGGCACGCGATTATTTCTCTAGAACAATTTTCATTTTTAAAGTTTGTAAAGCGCTTTTGCCTGTGTGATTTCCTCTGGGTTTCGTTTTTCTTCCTTTCTTTTTGTAGAGACGGAAGTGGGGGGGAGGGTGGTCTCACTTTGTTGCCCAGGCTGGTCTCGAACTCCTGGCTTCAAGGGATCCTCCTGCCTCGGCCTCTTAAAGTGCTGGGATTACAGGCGTGAGCCACCGCGTTCGGCCGCCTCTGAGTTTCCAGCCTCGTTGGTCCTCCAGCCTTTTAAGCTGTTGGGCCTAGGATCAGGAAAGGTTTGTTGAATGGGGAACTAAGAAGTGAATTCGTTCGTTCTACAAACGTCTCCTGAGCAGCCGCTGGGTGCTAGGTGCGGTGCCAGCGCGGAATGTCCAGGGAGACCTGGTGCCCAAAGCTTGGAGCCAGCGTGACAAATGAGAAGCAGATACAAAGCAGTGTGGGAGTGCAGAGGAGGGAAAGCAAGCCTCCTTAGGCCCATTGCTTCTTCTGTTCTCCCTTGTTCTTACCAGTGTTTGACAATATACAGGATTTACTAGCTTGGTTATTGACTTCTCTAGCCGGCACTCAACTTTATTCACTGCTGTATCCTCAGTGCCTAGGACGGTGCTTGGAACGTGGTAAGTGCTCCTACTGGCGGGAAGAATAAATCCGGAAGAGCAGGACCAGTGGATTTATATAATCTGTAGTCTTGGAGCCGCATGGGGTTGGTAGTACCCTCTAGCACACCAGACTTGCAGAAAAAGCATACTCCAGAGGAAGCTGAGGCATGCCTGCTCGAGAGCCAGCTGTTCCATGTGCAATTTTCCTCTGATAGTTTCTGGTCACTGTTGCCACGGTGATAATGACTGGGCTATGTCATTATCTATCCGCCAACAGTAAGATAAGCTTTGCAGTCGAGATATTGTTTAGCAGATGGAGTGTTTTCTGTTGGACACTAAGTACTGCTACAAGTTACTCCTTTTTTTTAAACTTTGAGTATTTTTTTACAGTGTTGCTGGAGGTGATCTGTTTATGCTTTGAGAGTGTTCAAATTTAAAATCAGAAAATCAGCACATGTCAGTGAGTGAGTCTTTCAAATAATCCTTCGCCATGAAACCTGAGCCTAGTAAACTATGAAAGTAAACTCGGGACGTTACCTGGAAGTCTCGGTGTCGTATTTTCACCTCCATCAATATTATTGATGCTTGCTCATTTTCTAATGTGGGACCTGAAATTTACCAGGTGCTTAAAGAATCTTTTTGTTTTTCAGATTCATTGATTCCGGGTAAATCAGAGGAACAAACAACATGAACAGAAATATGTAGAAAATGCTGTTATGCTGAAGCATAATTGTTGTTTCAGAAGTCCAGCATCTGGTGCACTTAACAATAGAGAATATATTAAATTCTTCCCAAAATAACCTGTTGTTCATGGCTGTGTTTAAGTTTTTTGTTTGTTTTTAAGTAAATATTGGTGATTTGTTGCCAAAAACCTAAACTGTTTATTGCTGTCAACTTAACAAACAGGCGCCCTAAAAGAAAATGGCATTTATTCAGGAATAGAGCATTGCAATGAGAAAATGCATGCTATAGTTAACCGTGTGTATCCTGGGAGATTGAGGAAGACAAAGGTCTTTAAAGGAAAAATGAGGAGGGTTACATAATTGTTTTGAGGTAATTATTTTTGACCACAAGGATTAGTAACAAAGATGACGCCAGGCCCAGGTTGGACAGGCGGTTGCTCGGCAGGCATTGCAGATGTATTTTTTGTGTAAGGTTGAGATGGCCTTTGTGCAGGATTGTAGTTTTGCAATCTTTTGTGATCGTTTTTGCTATCAGGCATTTATGCTTGCGAACTCTTTGTGACTTTCCCTGTGTCTATTTTGATTCTGACATCTTTCTCATTGCCCACTCTAAACTAATTCTGCTTTTGTGTTGACTGACATTGGGAGAAGAATGTGCAAACGTATATCCTGAGACCGAGCAGTAATGAGGAGTGTCGTGTTCCTTACCTAATGTATAATATTGGGCTCAGAAGCACTTGTCTTTTTTGTTTGTTCAACGTTGTATTAAGTTGAGAACGCAGCTGCCATTAAAGATTAAGAGTAATCCTTGAGAAGGAAGAGTACAAAGCCTGTGTTTTGCTAAATCATAGTAAAGTTGCCGTGTTTTTGTAGAACATGATAAGAACATAGAGTGTGTGAAATGCTAAGGATATGGAAAAGCATGTTGGTGCTTTTTCAAGGAGCTGTTTTGATAGCATGACCAAGGGCAGGAAACAGATCGTGTATCCAAACCAAGGAAATTGAAACAATACATCTAAATTTAAATTTTTAATAAAACAACCCAAAATATGGTGAA
The DNA here is from genome assembly GCF_003255815.1 of Theropithecus gelada. Lineage (NCBI taxonomy): Eukaryota > Metazoa > Chordata > Mammalia > Primates > Cercopithecidae > Theropithecus > Theropithecus gelada. Next base: position 97,007,126 of record NC_037675.1, on the reverse strand, counting down.
ATACTTAGCACCAAATGTCAGTGATCTTAAGAAGCAAAGAAAACAGTATTCGAAATATTTCGTCTAAAGTATCAACTTTTGCCTATATTTTGGCATTTTGGTTTTAAAATTCCTCTTTAGTCCTATGATGAAAACATGACAAAATATACAACTTAAATAAACAATTGTCATCAGTCTGCATCTATGGCCAAATGTTTTGGGTGTTTTGAGTAAATGGCCTTAGTTTGTGATCGTTTCCTGCCCCGTGGACATTAGTGAAGAGGTGAGGGTGGGAAGTACTCAGAAACTTCTGAGAATCCTGGGATTTGAGTCACAGGATGGATTAAACCCCAAACTAAATAATCATGCCATGTAAACATGCTGACTCAGGCATCCTAAAAATGTTTTTCTTGCGTTTATTTATAGATAAGGCTTTACTATATTTAGTAGAACTCCTGTTTTCTATCCACTTCTCCAAAAACAAATTGACCATTGAATTCATAGTGTAAACCTTCACATATCTGAGATAGCCCCTTTATCAGCCCCAAATGAAGAACTAGAGTTCAGATTATTGAACTGAAGGTGATGCTTTATCTGAGCACTCCACATGTCAGTGTTTCTGTACCTTTCCTTTTTAAAAAAATTATTTTTGAAGAGATGAGTTCTCAGTAGGTTGCCCACACTGGTCTCCAACATCTGGTCTCAAATAGTCCTCCCGCCTTGCCCTCCCAAAATACTAGGGTTATAGGTGTGAGCCGCTGCACCGGCCCTGTTCCTTTTATACTCAGTGCTGCATTCTTGTTTGTTCTTAGAAAATGAGAGGGTGTGTTTGCATGAGAATGTGTGGTACAGAAGTGTCTATCTGAGCTGGCCAGAACATTCTGCAAATGTCATATTAAGGACAAGGTGGCTGCTTGGATTGTACAAGGAGCCAAACCACCACACATTCCTAAGCTAAAATAGCATTTGGGACCCAGAGTTCTGTTGACCTGAGCTAGAACCTGAAACCTTTCTCTGTGGTGCACTGAGCTAACATCTAGCAGTTTTAGAGCATCACTGCAACCCTGGAATTAACTGGATTCCCTGACAATACCAAAAATAATGTGTAAGGAACTGAAGCAAAATCCAGCCGTCAGAATTTTTCTAGTTCCTAGTGTGGAGCTAGAAATGCTTGTTGGATTTCCACTACCTCTATCTGACAAGGCAGCTGGTTTATTAATATTTCTTTGGCCGAGGCTTTGCTCATGACAGCCGCCCACATCTTGGAGACAGGAAGGCAGGCCAGCCTCCACTGTGTCACACAATTCCTGCTCCCTTCACCTGACCCGAGTCACTGGGTCACTGAAGAGAAAGGGCATGCTATAGATCTGGTTAGTTCAGTCTAGAATAGACTGTGGGAGCTAGGTGAGCGTTTATGAAAAGCCCAGATGCCATGACAACCCAGTTTTGTCCTGGAGTTTGGGTAGAGGTGTAGTACTGGGCTCTGGTCTTAAATGTTGCTGAGTACTTGAGTTCTTTTTGGTTTTCCTCAGATTTTTCCACATCTATTTTCCCCTTTCTGGATTTTGGACAAATCCAAATTGATGTCTGCTAAAGGTTGTATATAATTCAAGAATTTCTTCATATAAAGGCTGCAGGGTTGTAAGGAATCTGTGTGTACTTTCTCTGCTCCTAAATATTTACCCCCAAGTGTTATCATCTTGCATAGATTGTACTTTTTTTGTTAAATTTTTGTGTATATACGTGAATTCATTAGAACCATACATTAACCCTAGGATAGCACTTTTCAGACATTTTGGTCTCCAAATTATGTTTTTTATGTTTTTTCCCGTATATAATATGTTAGACATTAGCACTTGTGTCTCTAAGTTTTTTGCCTTCACATGCAATTTCTATTCTCTTGCTGATTCATAGCATCGCCAATAAGTCCTGTAGAAAATCAACTATCTCAGTTATCTTTGCTGGTTCTGCATATATACTAAATACACAGATGATTTTTGTGCTTTGCAAATTAAAATGACAAAATGTTCAATCCAAAAATCTAATAGCTGGATGTGGTGGCTCACGCCTGTAATCCCAGCACTTTGGTAGGCCAAGGCGGGCAGATCACCTAAGGTCAGGAGTTCAAGACCAGCCTGACCAACATGGTGAAACCCCGTCTGTACTAGAAATACAAAAAATTAGCCAGGCGTGGTGGCGGGTGCCTGTAATCCCAGCTACTTGGGAGACTGAGGCAGGAGAATTGCTGGAACCCAGGAGGCAGAGGTTGCAGTGAGCTGAGATTGCGCCACTACACTGCATACTCCAGCCTGGGCAACAGAGCGAGACTCTGTCTCAAATAAACAAACAGAAAACCAAAAATCTAATAAAAAAATCTAAGCTCATAGCCTGCTGTTTCTGAAAGCTGTGTACCTCTTGTCCCCATGCTACTTTCTCGCATTGAGGACCAAGCTCCTTGGCTGCGTGCCTTGAAAGTCATACACCTGTTGGACTTCATTCTGTTGCCTTATTTAATAACAAGGACATGGGCCTGAATCATATCTCCCGGAAAGTGGTATTAAGAATTAAGTGGTAATCATAAAACTTGTTAAGCCTTTTGATTAAAGGTGATGAAAGAATTGTTTATTTTCCCCAACTGCCTGTTTAATGGCAATGTTTTATAGTATTATGTGTTTCATTTTTTTTCAACCAGTAGTTTTTATAACTCACATTATTACATTCCAAAGACCTGAAAAGGTCCCTAGATCACAGAATAGATAGAGTAAGGAGCCAGTGCTGCTGTTTCGTGTGTCAAACCTGTTAGGAAGATTTATCTGTTCGTTATGTCTCCCTCTGATAGTACTGAGTTTGCAGCCAGAAGAACATTTAGGAAGTTTAATTGTTTTCTTTTGAATAATTGCTGAGATGTATTGCCAAGGCCATAAATGCACTTTATGGTGAGTCAGAATTTCACTTTGTACTTCAATCTTTGAGCTTTAATAATTTCATGCCTTCACAATGCAGTCTTGCTATTGTGGGAACCCATTGCTCCAGCCTTCTTCAATTGTTCGTCTAGGACTGGCACTGTGGCTCATGCCTATAATCCCAGCACTCTGGGAGACCGAGGCTGGCGGATCACTTGAGATCAGGAGTTCGAGACCAGCCTGGCCAATGTGGTGAAACCCCAGCTCTACTAAAGATATAAAATTAGCCAAGCTTGGTGGTGGGTGCCTGTAGTCCCAGCTACTCGGGAGGCTGAGGCAGGAGAATTGCTTGAGCCCAGGAGGTGGAGGTTGCAGTCAGCCACGATCACACCACTGCACTCCAGCCTGGGTGACAGAGCAAGACTCTGTCTCAAAAATAAATAAATAGAAAACAGTTCATGTAGCAAAAAAGAAATTGACCCCAGTTTCATTGCAGGGAGGGGAGGGATGATTCAGGTTACAAATGGGATGAGGCATTAATTGTTCACTTTCCTTTGCTGGAAAAAAATGGAGGATTTTAAATATTATTTTCTCCTTTTACAGTCAGAAAAATCCTATTTGCTAATTCTAAACGTACTATTTTTTGAAAGTGTATCCTAGTGAGATACTGTTAATTGATATCAAATTTTAGTGAGCCACAGTTTGAAAGAGTTTTAATAAAAGACTATCATAAGGCTGGGTGTGGTGGCTTATGCCTATAATCCCAGCCCTTTGGGAGGCCAAGGCAGGTGGATCACCTAAGGTCAGGAATTTGAGACCAGCCTGGCCAACATGGTGAAACCCCATCTCTACTAAAAATACAAAAAATTAGCTGGGCATGGTGGTGTGTGCCTGTAATCCAAGGTACTGAGGAGGCTGAGGCAGGAGAATCACTTGAACCCAGGAGGCGGAGGTTGCAGTGAGCTGAGATCATGCCATTCCATTCCAGCCTGGGCAACAAGAGCAAAAGTTCATCTTAAAAAAAAAAAAGACTGTATCATAAAACAATTACATTCTGTTAAAAAAAAAAAAAAAACTTTTTTGCATAAGCTTTATTACATAGACAAAATCGGGTGACCAAAATAATTTTGTATTATAATATTTTAGTAATTTTGTATTTTAATACAAAATTCTTCTTGAGAAGCCGTCATATTGGCAAACCTTCCCTCTCCAGATAGATGGTGATCTGGCATTTTCATATCATAGCTGTATGAGTGCAGCCCTGAGGGGACATGCCAACCTAGTCGATGTGAAATCGACGTGTACTCCCATTGTTTCATCTTTTTATACGGTGCAGCCACAGCTCCGTGATAATCCACACATACTATTGGCTGTCTAATTACAGAGCAAATAATATCCTCTTACTTGAAGGAATTTTTGCTTGTGTTCAGGGCATAACACATCTTTCAAAGTCATTCTGGTTTTGAGAAACACATGTTATAATCGAATGAGTCTCTGTCTTTCCTGGCAAGGCAGGTAGGGGGCACTAGTCTATTTTTCTTAGGAAGCTGGGGCAAGGGCCAATAAGGGCTGCCCCTGTAATTATACAGTGTCTGGGAATTAATCATTTTGCCCAATTCTAGGAAGAGCCTCTCAGTTCTCACCCAATTGCTATTCTTATTTTAGGGAACAGCTAACTGACTTAGTTTTCTAATAGAACCACAACAGATCAGAAGTAGTAAATGTAAAAGGCTCACCCTAAAAGCAGAAACAATGACTGAACAGTAAGTGAAAGGTGAAGCACTAAGAGGCAGATATTCTGGAATTCTTTTTAAAAAGCAGCGTTCTGGGGCATTCGATGTAAGAAGGGGTGAACAGCCTTCACCCATGACGGTTCCTTCTGCATTAATGCCTTGTGTGATGCTTCCGAGCAAGAAAAAGAAATTCTTTTCCGCATGCTCTGAATAGAAAGTCAAGGAAACATGCCGTTTATTTTAGCTTGCCAACAAAAACTACACACACACACACACACACACACACACACACAGCTTAAGGCGATGTTAAAAAATAAAAGGATTACTCCATTGTGCCAGATAAACAGTTATTCTGACTCTGTTACGTACTTCATGTTAGTTCATGGAAGATACCTTCGAAGTACCTACTACATTTCATCGGGTGTTGAGGGACTGAATAATATTGGTGTAAAGTTGAATTTTTCTAACTGTAAACCAAATGGGCTTGATGAGAGCTCAGCTGACGTTAGGTCAGAAAGGGCCATCCATAAAGTGGTTCTGCAAATGCTGATGTCAATCGAGGACACACAATTAGAGGGGTCAAAGAATATAACCACCTCACTTGTCCTACTGCCCAGCCCTGTTTCACAGTGATTGGGGGCCAGCACCCCTTCAGGGAGTGTATGCATTGTAATGTTACCTATTCCTTCCCCACCCACCACCACACACACACTAGGCCATCAGCTTCTAGTTAGGTAGGATTCATTTTTGAAACCTGGTGCCCCAGTGCCATCCCTGGCACTTACTACGTGTTCAATACGTAATTTTGAATAAAGAAAACATGGTGAACAATACAGAACAGGATCTCAGCAAATCCCAAATTGTGTGAAACTCATATCGACCACAGGTGCCATGGGAGGTGGAGAAACATTCAGTGATGTGCCCACAGGCTCTGTTAAGCAGGCTACAGAGTGGAGTAAGATGCTCCCAAATCCCAAGGACCTCGCAGTCCTGTGATGGGGACAGATGCAAGAATGCCCCTGAGAACTGGAGAGAGGGGAAAAAGCTCAGCGCCTAAGGGGTGGGAAAAGCTTAGTAGGGAAGCGGCGCTTGAGCTGAGTTTTGAGAGAAGGGTGAAGTACCTCTATGTAAAAAGGAGGAACATTCCAGGAAGAGGGAGCAACCAGGGCAAAGGCACAGAGGCCCCTGGGCCCGCTGGGGGAATGCCGGGCCGTTTCTTGAGAAATGCAGGACTGGACATAGCTGAGGGGAGGACAGATGGTAAGGGCTTGGGCTCTCCTCCTCTGGATGAGGGAAAGTCCCAGGAGGAGTGTAAGCTGCCGAGTGCTTGAGAGATCACCCTGCAGGAGTGTGGATGGATTGGGGGTGGCTGAGCTAACGGGGCCACTTAGAAGAGGGTCATCAGATTTAACCTTTGCAGATAGTGTGGTGGGGGGCACAGGGGAAGGGCACCACTGCAAGCTGAGTTCTTTGAAGGTAGGGATGACAGAATTTGGTGACTGGCTGACTGGGGAGGGGGCTGGGAGGAAGGGGAGATTCAGGCTTATTCCTGGGTTTTTGCTTAGCCACTGACTACACTTGCTGATGCAGGGAATACAGCGGGAGGGGGAAGGAGGATTGGAAAGGTAAGGTCAGGAATTACTTTTGGACATTTGTTTCCAGGTGCCTGAGGAACATCTAAATCATCTGGTTATGTCTGAAATAAAGGGAGAGATTATGCATATTATTGCCTCTACAGGTCTGGATCTATTGATAAAGGAGATTTGGGCAGGGAGGGCAAGAAGGAGTACAGAGAAGAAAGCCGGGGGAAAGCATATAACTGGGGAAGGACAGGCCATGAGGAGAACTGGGAGCAAGTGATTTGCGGAAGAGGAATTTACCAGAAGCCACAGACGGCCTGGGCGTGGGGGCTCACACCTGTAGTCCCAGCACTTTGGGAGGCTGAGGCAGGAGGATTGCTTGAGGCCACGTGTTCTAGACTGGTCTGGGCAACATAGTGAGGCCCCGTCTGTAGAAAAAGTTTTAAGTTAGTTGGGAGCAGTTGTGTGTGCCTATAGTCCTAGCTGCTTGGGAGGCTGAGGTGGGAGGATAACTTTAGCCCAGGAGTTCTAGACTGCAGTAAACTGTGATTGTACCATGGCATTCCAGCCTGGGCAACAGAGCAAGGCTGTCTCTTAAAAAAAAAAAAAAAAAAAAAAAAAAAAAAAAAAAAAAAAAGGAAGCCACAGAGAGAGGCCAGCTAAGGGCCCAGGGTCTTGTGGATTTGGTAATGGAGGTAAACACAGTGTGGGCTGATGCAATCAGTGTTTGTTGCCCTTGGGCGCTTCACTTCACGTGTAAGGGGCTCTGTAATGATAGAGTTGGGCTAGTGAATTTGTCAAGTGTCTTCTGACTGTTACTTTTGTCTGTGTGTGAACCCTTATTTTAGGCCATTTCTGTAGTTAGTGAGCAGGGCAGATGGAGTTCAGTCATTTTGCAGAAATGTTTCCGTTTGGATGATGAAACAAGCTCGATTGCTGAAGCTGGTGCACTCATCCCACTGGCAAGGTGCTGGCCGAGAGCTTTGAAATACCTGAGGACACCTCTTGCCTATTTATAGAGGTTGCTTCTGTCTGCTGAATAGGGCTTTTTAATTAACTAGGAGGTGCATTGAGTGACACTGGCCATTTTTCTCTGCATACCAAGTCTATAACATCAAAGAAGAAATTTAAGATAAAAATTCTTTAACATCTTAGGCCAGGTGCTGCTGCTATTACCACTGCAAGGACCTGCGGCAGTCCGGTTGGGAAACGTTTGTTCTGCATGTGTTCCGTGCCAGGTGTTGGCTATAAGATTCTAAGGTTTTGGAACTAGGCTACGACAATGAAACAACTTTCTCTGTTAGGGAAGTGTCCTGGGCCGTCAAGAATTGTCATCAAGAGCAGCAGGTTTTATGAGATACGTGGACCTATCTGGCATTTACCAGCCCCTGCCGCTCGGATAGAGGGACAGGGCTGGGCCCCAAGTGTGGGCTTTCCGGAAGAGACAAGCGCCGGCTGCTCATATGGGATGGGTGGGGGTGGTGCAGGTGCCCTGCATGGGTTCCGCTGCCCTAAGGAGGGTGCCAAGGCCACGCCTCTGCGTGTCTGCCAGGGCTGGGCTCAGAGCCTCCCCGGCTTCCTGGGCACTCTGCCTATCACACAGCGATTCTAATATGGTCACGTGTTCAGAACAGTCACACTTGTCAAAGCAAGGAGAGAACGCTTGAGCAATGTTCAAAAACGTATCTCCAGGGATAAAAAAAGAAAAAAAAATGAAAGCTTCATTTTCCTCCTTAGTGGGGAAGTCTTCCTTACTCACAGACTCTTCCTGAGTTGGTGTCTGTCGTGAAACATTCTTTGAAAGCATAGTAAGTGAAGGATTTAATTTACAATGGTAGTACACATTTGCACAGAACCTCAAGTTTGTAGTGCATTTCATCATCTTTATGTGAATCTCATGACAGCTCTTACAGGGAAAACAGGAAGAACTGGCCCCATTTTCTAAATGTGGAGACGGGAGGAGGTGAGATGACTCGCCTCTGCCAGCCGACTGGGAAATGCAGAGCCCAGAAAGACAGCAAGTCAGGAGAGGTTGATCCAGGGAGATTTTCATTCTGCCACCCACCCCATCTATGGAAACACCGACATTATCGAGGCTGCGTTTAGATTTCAAAACAAAAACAAGCAAACATGCCAGGCTCATAGTATGCTGTTGTTTTAACCAAAATGATACAGCTCAAAGGGTGAGCAGCCATCAGTGCTGTGAGTGAAGCGCGATCACACATCTTGTGTGTTTAGCAACCCAGGAGGTAGCTGAGCCTGGAAGTGACTTTCCTGGTATGTAGCAATTCAGAGAATACAAAACCACATTCATTATCTGAAATGGGCTCAGCTGCCTCTATGTTTTACCATATAGAGCTGGGAACTTTGATGTGTGTGGTGTGTGCGTGTTTTGCTGTATATGCAGATAATCTACACAACTGGAGGCTTCAGCCTTGCTGTTTACACACACACACACACACACACACACCAGCAGATACATCACACACAGACTTCTCACCTGTTATGTTACTAACAGTGGTGTTGGTTTGTTTGAAAAGTATTTGAACTTATCAATAACCTTCCCCCAGAAGGCTCAGCATAGCTGTAGCATATGCTGTGTGTGGAAAATATAACCTAAGAAACACATTGGAATTGAATCGTGACCACTATTGCTATGAGACAGAATCCACAGCGATGAAGTGGGCGCTGGGGTCAGACTGCCTGAGTGTGTACCCTAGGTGAGCCACATAATAGCTGGGTGAATGGCCAGGTTTTCACCGTTTTTCCCTCATTTGGGAAATGGGATGATAATAGGAGCTATCCTGAAGGGTGGTGATGAGGATTAAATTAATAATATAGGTAAAGGCTTAGAACAGTGTGTGGCAGATGGTAGGTAAGCCCTTAATAAACATAAAATATCATCATTTGTCTCCATCATTTGAGATATATCTCACATCTTATCCAGAGGACTCCCAAACACTCGTGCCTTCCCTTCTCTCTCCTGTCTCTGGATTCCTCTACAAGTCAGTTTTGTACCGTGCAGTCTCACATATGACAGACATGCAGCATTACTTAGTTCCATGAATGATTCATGTGTCTTAATGTTGCTTCCCCAACAGACTCTAAATTCCTTGATGGCAGGAACCCTGTAACTGGCTTTTGTTAGATTTCCACAACTCAAGACCCAGTCCAGGGCAACTGTTGGACCCTTAAACATCTTTCTTCACTAGCTGTGTTCATCACTAGGAAAAAGTAGGAAAAATCCAGTGTTGTGGGATTGTAAGTGGGTATTAGATCCAGCAGCTGAAACTTAAGATGTGAAGATGTATATTGACACAGATGTGCACACAAAACGTTTATAGCAGCTTTATTGATAATAGCCAAAAACCAGGAACAACTCGGATGTCCTTCAACAAGGGAAGGGTGACCCAGCCCGTGATGCATCCATCACACCGTGGATTGCTGCTCGGCAATGAGGAGGCACAGACTCGATACAGGAACCAGCTTGGGTGACGCTCCAGAGAACTGCACTGAGTGGAGAAGGGCAGTCCCACTGTGTGATTCCGTTATTATTACATTCTTGAAGTGACAGAATTATAGAAAGGAGAACAGAGGAGTGGCTGCCAGAGTTTAAGGAGGGAATGGAAAAGCGGGGAAGAGCAGCGTGCGGGATCCTTGAGATGGAAGTGTCTTGTGTCGTGTTGGTGTCTGTCAGTATCCTAGCTGTGATACTGTACCATTGTTTTGTAAGATGCTGCCATCGGGGGAAACCGGGTAAAGTATATGAGGACCTCTCTGTATGATTTCTTACAACTGCATGTTAATTTACAGTGGTCTCAAAACATTTAATTACACAAAAAACCCACATACACTTAAAGTAGTCCCAACAGAAGCAGAAAAAGTAGACCAGGCTTCCCACTGTTGGGAGAAACATGGCAAACCTCTTCGAGAAGGATTTTGTATATTTTTTATTTTCTGGTTTTGTTTTTGTTTTTGTTTTTTTTTGAGATGGAGTCTTGCTTTGTTACCCAGGCTGGAGTGCCGTGGCGTGATCTCGTCTTACTGCAACCTCTGCCTCCTAGGTTCAAGCAATTCTTCCGCCTCAGCCTCCTGAGTAGCTGGGATTACAGGCACCCGCCACCACACCCGACTACTTTTTTTTGTGTGTGTGTATTTTTAAGAGAGGTGGGGTTTCACCATGTTGGCCAGGCTGGTCTTGAACTCCTGACCTCAGGCGATCCACCCACCTCAGCCTCCCAAAGTGCTGGGATTACAGGCATGAGCCACTGCACCCAGCCAGATTTTATTTTTTAGGAATAAAATGTATCGATTGTCCTTTAACACTTTTGTTTATATTAGTATTTACTCCTTGGAGTATAATAGTAGCAGTGTTTAGTTATGTTAAATGATGATTGTTTAATACAAACAAGATTCCTCTGTTTTCAAAAAGATATATATGGAGAGAGAGAGAGAGAGAGACAGGGTCTCACTCTGTCACCCAGGCTGGAATGTAGTGGCGCAATCATGGCTCACTGCAACCTTGACCTCCCAGGCCTAGGCAGTCCTCCTGCCTCAGCTCCAAGTAGCTGAGACCAGGCATGCGACACCCTGTCTGGATAATTTTATTTATTTATTTGTAGAGACGGGGTCTCACCATGTTGCCTAGACTGGTCTTGACCTCCTGGGCTCAAGCGACCGTCCCACGTTGGCGTTGGCCTCCCAAACTGCTGGGATTAGAGGAGTGAGCCACTGCACCTGGCCAATACTCTCTCTCTCTATATATATATAAAATGTATATATGGTGATATATGTATACACAGTATATACCATAATGTATTTATTGCATTATTATATATTACATTGTATGTAATACTATGTGTGTGTATATGTATATATTTCTTATAGTTACTTAAATTGGGGAATAATTTAGAGAAAATCTTTTCCAATTCTCTCATTTCACATATTCAAAAACTCAGAAGTGACTCAAGGTTACACAGCTAGTTAGCAGCCTTAACAAGGGTTAGAACCCCATCATCTGAGAATCCAGTCCTGTATTTTATACACAATTGTATTTTATAAATGCAGCACAATTAAATGTACGTAGAGGAATATTCTGAGTTACTGCAGTTACCCTGCTTGGTACTGAGATGACTCATTGCCACCCAGAGGGGTGCCCCTGCTCCGTTGATGGGTGGCAGCTGCCCATGGAGAAGTGAAGAAATCAGGGTGCTGGATGTGCTCACCCTAGAAGCACATGTAGCACCCGAGTAGGGAAGGACAGGCTAACACTTGGAGAACTGGCAAAGAAAAAACAAAGAAGAAGGAAAAGTTTAGAGCAGAACTGGGATGAGAACCAGCTCTCCAGGCTCAAACCAAGACCTCTCCAATGGGGCACCCCAGAAGTGGGCACCCTTAATGTGAGCTTTTCATCCATGCTAAGCTGAAAGCACTTATGTACCTCACCACTAAGTGGGAAGCCAGGCTAGAGACGGAGAGATGGGAATGTAAATGTTCTGAACAGCAATTCCTATCCTGGGACCGTGGGCAATGTCCCTCCTTCCTACTATCTTGCCTCAGTTTACCCACGAGGTGCTTTATTAGCCAGAAAAGCCATTGCAGCTTTTGCTGTAATCTATCTGTGGAGACTGAACACACACACGCAAACTGAAAACATCATGCTTACAAAATGAAGATTGTGCAGATTGCTGTGGAGGCTGGCTAACCAACAGCAAATGTGAAACAGACCCAGATAATTGCCCCAGGCTTATTAAATTGATTCCTGCTTCCCCATGAGTGGTGGTGGAGATGCTGGCTGCAGGGAACAGACACAGGGAAAGAGTGGTAAAAACTTCGCTTTTTGGTATGTTGCACAAACAGCCCCCACTGCCAAGTGAGTCAGAACTTCCGAACAGCATAATTTTAGTGCCCTTCTTGTGGTTCTCTCTCTGGGCTGCTTCTGAAAGGAAGGTCTCAGGGCGGGGTTTCCTGTGTTCAATTCCAGAGATGACAAAGGGGCTTTTCCCCCAATCCTTTGCCAGATTTTTTTTCCAGATGGGTTTTCATGTCCACCCCCTTCTGTAGCTGCAGGTAATGCTGAGGACTAAGGCACTGTGGACTTCCTAGTTGCAAACTGCCCCATCCCTTCGTATTGCTTACTTAACTTCTGTTTTTCTTCCATATGGACTACTTTGGAGAGGAAAAAGACTGGCATCAAATAAAAAAATAGGGTTCTGTTTTTGATGTAATGTTTACATCAGGCTTAAGAAAAGTAATGGATGGCTGGGCATGGTGGCTCACACCTGTAATTCCAGGACTTTGGGAGGCCAAGCAGTCGGATCTCTTGAGGTCAGGAATTCGAGACCAGGCTGGCCAACATGGTGAAACCCTGTCTCTACTAAAAATACAAAAAATTAGCTGGGCGTGGTGGTGCATGCCTGTAGTCCCAGCTATTCAAGTGGCTGAGGCACGAGAATTGCTTGAATCTGGGAGGTGGAGGTTGCAGTGAGTCAAGATTGCACCACTGCACTCCAGCCTGGGTGACAGAGCGAGACTCTATCTAAGAAAAGCAATGGAATGGGAGAGTATTCTGAAAAGCAGCAAGCCCTGTAAAGCCCAAGATAATAACAATCACATTGATAATAATAAAACTATCTGCACAGTATTTTGCATTTCATAAAATATGTTTATCACATGTGTTTTCACCCATGAAAAATTATTACTATCCCCATCTAACATGAGAAAAACCAATGTTGTAAGAGGTCACATTCAGTGTAAGATTACACTGTATGTGTACACTGTATGTGTAAGTCAGTCTTACATTGTAAGATTCACTCAGCTAAATAAGTAGCAAAGCTTGACCAGGAAAGTGAATATCTCCACTGCTCTGAACTGGTGCTCTGCACTGCACCAGCAGCAGGAGGGACAGTTCATCTCTGTGCACCATGGTGCCCTGACACAGAATTATTACACCCTGACCTCCTTGGAGGTAGTAGTCTGTGCCTCATTCGTCCTCGTATTCCCAGAGACTGGCACATAGTAGATACTCAGGAATGTTTGATGAAAGACTGAATAGCTGTGTGCCAGAAACTGTAGCAATCATACCATTCCCAGAACCATAACATAACAGCTCACCTGAGCTGGGTGCTCAAATACCAGGCACAAAACCATACAAGATAAGCTCCTATTATTAGATCTATTTAACAGAAAAGGAAACCAAGTATGAGTAATCAGCTGAAAGTTGCAAATTGGGCACTTTGTCACTAGAGCCTGAGCTCCCAACTATACCCAGCCATCTCTTCCTGCAGGACATTGAGTTACGGCGGCCTGCTCCACCCTTGGAGCAGCCTGGGGGAGCCATCTCTCTCCTTGTGCAAATCACCTGCCCGCTTTGTGCCTTGGTTTCCCTTGTCAGGCGAAACTCGTTAAACTTTTCTTAACTACCTGGAGGATGTTTGCAGAGATTTAATGAGGAGACACATTTGAAAGCATTCTGAAAAGCAAAAAGCATGATCCAGATGCAGGCATTATAATCATTGTTACTCACCGCCTGCACCTGCAGTTTGACTGTGGTAACCTCAAGGCCTGCGGCAGCACTCCTAATTGAGTCACAGTGATAATAACACGAATAATAGCATACTTGGAACCAGTCAGTCGCAGGGAGATGGGAGGGGTCTTGTGTATGTCTTCAGCAATGCTGTGAATAATTACAGCTTAATAAATGGGATCTAACTAAGAGGTGTGGGTCTACCTCAGAGTGAATCCTGGGGTTTGGCTAATTCTTCTACCTCCCTCTCAATTTCGAAAAGACATACGCACACACACACACTCCATTAACTATCTTGTCCTGCTTTACAATTTAATCTCTTAGGATACTGACTTTTACACGATCTGTTCTGCAAACATCTGGCATCCCTGCTAAGAAACAAAAAAGGAAAACAGCATCCCGGAAGCACTGGATTTGGGTCAGTTACTAACTCCTCATCTGTAAAATCGCTAGCCGCACCTAAATTGTGATGACTGGAGTTCACGTAAAACCTAGTTTTACAACTTGTATCCCTCATTAGTGGCGCTCATCTGATCCAGAGCCGGTGGAGTCAATCATGCAACTATGTAATTACTCGGAAAAAGATAAGAACTGGGGCCCAGGGCTGTTCAAAGCCGGGCTGGACGCACAGGAAGGCCAGTGACTGCTGACCTGGGAGGAGAGGGAGTGAGCGCCAGGGTGCAAAGGCTTCCAGCCACCAAGCAGTAGAAGTTTGGCAGAAGACTGTGGAGCAAACCCCAGGCCAAGGCAACCTCATGTGCACAGGCACAGAGGCAGATACGGTTTAGACATTCTGGGACAAGGTTAAAGGGTTGGCATGGCTGGAGCAGGGGTTGGGAGGACGGGAGGATGTTTCTGCTGGATGGGGAGGGAGAGGGGAGGAGCATTCTGAGGCCTTGGGTTTGTTGGGGGTTCACATTATGCCTGGTGATTCACATTCCTTGCGACTCCCGGACTGTGGGCCCGAACTGTGGAGTGGGAGAGGATGGGCAGGGTGCCAGTGCCCCCGCCCCAACCACCCCGCCCTTTCTTCCCGCGTGAGGCTAGCTGATGGGTGTCATTTTCTTCTTGGATTTCGCGCCTCTGGGCGATGTGCCCCTTCCTAGGCCCCCACCTCTGCTCTGTGAGGGCAAGATCTGCCGGCGTCCTAATCCCTTTTCCAAGTCTGGACGCACAGATCCAACTTTCCCGGGGGAGAGGCAGCTCCGCGCCATTCCCTAGAATGAGAAAAGGGACGGTGGCTGTGTGTGTGTCGGGAAGACAGACAGGGGCCAGGGCTCCGGGCTGCTTTCCAGGCCACTGTGGACAGGACACCCCCTTAACCCCCACCCCGGGTCCGCGACAGGGAGCGGTAAGGCTCTTCCTCGGCCCTGGTACCCGGGGCTACGCAGGGTGTCCGCCGGGCTGGGGTTGCGCACCCGGGGCCTCCGTTGAGCGCGTGCGGAGAGGGGCGCGGCCTCTCCCGCGGGGCCACCGGGCGGGCCCCGGCGGGGGCGGGGGTACTCGTGGTGTCCGGGCCCGCCCCAGCTCTGCCCCGCCCCGGAGCCGCCCGGGACGCAGGGAGGAGGGAAGGAGGCTCGGCCCCAGCTACCCGCGGCGCCGCGCTCCTCCACGCTCCGGGCGGGTAAGTGGCACGGGGCCGGGAGGCCAGGCCGGGGGCCGGGGGCCGGGGGCCGGGGCCTGGGCGGGTGGGGTCCTCAGTCCCCGGCCCAGCTCTGACACAGCCCCGGGGATCTGGGGCGCCGAAAGTCTGGGGGACCTGGGGAGGCGCGCCCGGCGCGGGGGCGGGGGCTCCGGCGTGACAGCTGCGGGCGGGCGGGTATTTTTAGTTTAAATCCAACCGTTCCGTGCTGGCTGCGAAATTCCCGAGCCTTTCCTTCCAACCCCGGGGAGCTTCGGCCCGCAAGAAAAAGCCCTAAAGCCCGGGGCAGCACGTCCCAGGCGGGCCGAGTGCCTCCTCGGGGCTTCCCTTTGCCTCCCCTAGGGGCGGGCTGACCTGTCACCAAGGATAGCGCGCGGCGGGGCCCCGACCCGCTCCTGGCGACCGCGAGTGCGCTCAGTAGTGTCTGGGAGAGCAGAGCAGGCGGCGAGGAGGGGAAGTCCAACCCCGAATGCTCAGTTTTGTTCAGACGCCTCTTGGCTGTGCAAACTTGACAAGCAGCTCAACCTCTCTGAGCCTCATTCCCACATTTCTAAAGGGGAGGGCAGTGAGACCAGAGATGGCTTGCAGGGCCTGAGAGAGCCTCAGATGGATGTTGACTTCCCTTGGGGTCTTGGGATCTTGACCTCAAACAGCAGTCCCATTGATGTGGCCCATTGGTCAACCCAGGAGCAGTGTCCTACCCCGCCCAGCTGACTTCTGCTTCAAAACTGGAAGCCAGGGCCTCCAGCCTGGGCGGGGTGATAATGAATATTTTTAGTTAACCACTTTGGCCCTGAAGCTCCAACCGTGGGCTGCCCTGGGACTCCTTCCCAGGTCCCTGGTCACCCCTTTCAACTCTGAAGAGTTACCCTTATCCCAGCACTGGGTGCAGGGGCTGTCTACAGCCAAGGGCTGCTAGTGGGATAACCTGATGTGTCTTGGGGGCATGCCCCATCCCACGTGAATGAGGGCATGAGGAGAATGGACCGTCCTCCCAGAAAGGAGAGCATGTCAAAATCACTGCCGTTCTGAGCTTGGCAGGACAGCCTCCCTCATCCACCAAGAGAAGCAGAAACAGACCCAGAGAGGGGGAGTGATTTGCCCAGAGCCACACTGCCTGGCTCTCTTAAAGGGCCTGGCCTTGCTGCCTGCACTTCCAGGGCAGCTAACAGCCCACAGGAGTCAGGAGCTGGGAGGTGGGAGGGGCGTACCAGTGCCAACGAGCTGTTTTGCTCAGTTTCCTGTCACTGTGCCCCAGCAGGACGCTCCAGCACATGTGGGTCTGCACATTCCTCAGGCCGGACAGCGCTCGGCAGGCTGACAGCCACAGCTGTGCCAAGCCTGCTGGCCCCGGGCGTTGTTTTCAACCAGAGAGGCCCCTCTGGGGGTGGCTGAGCGGGAAGTGGGCTGGGATGTCTTATTTCTGGAACTTGTGTCTTGCTGGGGGTCCTGAGGAGAAGACCTTAGGATGTGTTGGTGGCACAGAGGGAAGTGGTGAGAATCCAGACTCAGGTTTCTGCCTCCAGGTACAGTCTGGCACCTGGCACCTGGCTCCCTGCAGGTACACTTCAGGGTGAGTTGGAGTCCTTTCTGTTTCCATGGGAACAACCCTCCTGCCCCGGTGCTTTGCATGCTCTCCAGCAGCCATGCACCTGGCCATGCCTGGGCAGCCCCTTTGCCTTGTGATGCAGCCTGGAGCAGGCTGCCGGGGGCCCTGGCTTGGTGGCCCCGGGAGGCAAGACTGGGCAGGCCCAGCTCAACCTTAAAATCACCCTGGAGGCTTTGGGAACCCACTGGGCAGCTAGGTCTCCCGCACTGTCCAGCTGTTAGGAATCAGGGCAGTCAAGTTGGATTGCCTGAGTTCAGTCCTGCCTTAGCCAGCTCCTGGCTGTGTAGCCTTGGGAAAGTTGCTTCACCTTTCAGAGCTTCAATGTCCTTCCCCATGGAAAGGGGCTAACCATAGCACTGCAGGTGTTGCCTTGCAGGGCATCATGAGCACTAAATGAGCTTTGTCCTGATCAGCATCTCATATGATGTCAGACACAGCACATATGAGAAGGTGTCACAGTTTGAGGCGAAGGGGCCTCATCAGGATACCTGGGTTCCCCTCTGCTCTGCCCCTCCTCTCCCTACCTTGATTTCCCCTTGTCTGTCAATGGTGAGTGGTCCTGGCTCACCCCCCTCACAGTCCTTCCAGCACTGAAAGCTGGCCCTTGGCCCCGGGGAAGGCAGGAGGTTCTAGAGAAGCTACAGAGGGACTCAGATGTGTCAATGGGGTCTTCCAAAGCACTTCCTGCCTCTCACCTCCTAGGATCTGGCAGTAGGCAAGTCTGTCACTGCTGGCCCGTTTACAGATGAGGAGGCTGATATCTGTGGCTGGATGTGGTAGAGCCAGGATTAGAACTCAGGGCTTTTGACCTGATGCTCTTCCTGATACCACACGGCCTCTCCTAGACAATCCAAGGACAATGTTGTACATTCATCACTGGAAAAACAGTACCGACCAGACAGGATGCTTATCTTCATTAGATCATCAGTACTTGCTGGAAAATAATATGGATTCTGAATATATATATATTCCTAAAGCAGCCCGACTGGAACACAAAGATAGGAACCCAGGAGCAATAGTGTTTCCTGACCCTCCCATCCCAAAAGGAACCTTTGCTTTAGGACTGAGGGATGATGTTCTGGGGCTGAGCAGCTAGGAAGTGGATGGGAGACAGCTTCGGGAAGCTGACGCCTTAATTCTGTCCTCTCTAAATACTTCCCTTTCGGGGTTGCTGTGAGGATAAGTGAGGTAACTGGGGATGATGCTTAGTAGAACGCCCGGCATGGTGGGGGCACACCATAAATAGGACTGATGGTTTTTATTATTACTCACCTTCTGCTATCACTGTAACACCAGAGTGCAGCCTGGATCTCTCGCCTGGGTTTCTAGGCTGCAGATGCAGCATAGAGAATCCTAGCATCTCCATGGAGAACTGCTAAGGCAATTGTAAAAGCTCAAAACACAAGCACACTAAGCAATGAGTTGTTTAGTGACACCTAGCTGAGAAGTAAAATGATGACAAAAAGCAAGAAGGTGATTATCTTGAATAAAAGCCAAGCATTGCCACATGTGCTGAGGAAAGGTGAGAGAGGGTCAGGAGACTCATGGGGGGCAGTTGCAAAGGAAATCACTTTGTAGTTATTGGATAATTACATGTATGTGTTATACATGCGTTTATACATAGATTCTATTTCACAAAGTTAAGCCAGTTTGAAAAAGAAAAAGGTAAGGGAATGATAATGCAAAATCAAGGTGGTTATCTTTGGGGAGAAGTGGGTAATTGATCAGGGAGATGCCTGTTTCATTCTTAGTGGGATCCATTATGTTCTGTTTCTTCAGTCCAGTGGTAGGCTTGTAGGTGTTGTTTTTAATTTTAATATTTATTTATTTATTTGAGACAGAGTCTCACTCTGTTGCCCAGGCTGGAGTGCAGTGGCGCGATCTTGGCTCACAGCAACCTCCATTCCCCAGGTTCAAGCGATTGTCCTGCCTCAGCCTCCCGACTAGCTGAGATTATAGGCATGTGCCACCATGCCTGGCTAAGAGTGTTATTTTTAAATATTTTTGTGCTTCACCATTTGCAAATAGGAGACACATATATTACATTACATATATATATAATCTTACATAATACCAATTAAATTAAAAGATCATCTGGAGCATTTTCAGATGCTTTCTTAGAAAATCTGCCTCTCTCCTCAGATTCAAATGTTAATCTGGCTGGATTTAAAAAATAAAGCAACAAATCCTGTTGTATGACACATACTTCTCTTTAATGTAGGAGACATAATCTCCCTCTTCCCAAATCATACAATGAGCAAGATAACAATAACACTTTATAACCTCAGGTGATCAACAGGATTTGTAAAGTTCCTGGCCTAATGATTTATGCTTCTGAATCATAAAATCCTGAAATATTTGAGCTGGGAGGAACCTCAGGTCACCTGGACCAATCTGCTGGTTTTATAACAAAAGGAAGTGTCCCAGCCAAGGTCAACACTGGCACACACGTAGGGAAGACACTTCTCTCCAGACTGCCACACCTGTGTGACTATCATGAGGATACCACCCGACAGACAGACCAGTGTGAGTCCTGGGTCACTAGCCTCCTCCTTAGGGCAGTCAGGGAGAGAGACGGGAAGTATGCATGAGATTAAACTGATAGGATCATTTTATTTATTTATTTTATTTTTATTTGTTATTTTTTATTTTTTTTGACACGGAGTCTTGCTCTGTCTCCCAGGCTGGAGTGCAGTGGTGCGATCTCGGCTCACTGCAGCCTCTGCCTCCCAGGTTCAAACAATTCTCCTGCCTCAGCCTCCTGAGTAGCTGGGACTACAGATGCGTGCCACCATGCCCAGCTAATTTTTTTTTTTTTTTTTTGTATTTTTAGTAGAGACAGGGTTTCACCTCATTGGCCAGAATGGTCTCGATCTCCTGACCTCATGATCCACCCACCTCGGCCTCCCAAAATGCTGGGATTACAGGCTTGAGCCATCATGCCTGGCCCAGGATCATTTTATTTTTTAAAAGTCAGAGGAGAGTTACATTTTACAATGGAACCACACATTTCTAGAACTTATATGAACAGAGACATCCTCAAAGAAAACATATAAGCAGTGCTTAGAATCTTCTTTCCTACAGGAAGTCCTCTTAGGAAAGAGCTCCCCTTACTCATCCTATTTTTTGCTGGCATATTTGATCACCAAAACAATTGAGTGCTGCAGGTATGGTTATTTCCATTTTTCCCTGGGGGAAACAGGTTCAGAGAGGTTCAGTGCCTTGACCCAAATCACTCAGCAGGTGAAGATGGAGCAGGACTTTCATCCAGAGGGGGAGTAGAAGAGATGAACCACTTTTGTTTTCAGTGCGCTGTGCTGTGAGCACATTCTTCACTCCTTAGATGCTGAAATTCCGCAGCCCGGCCCAGCCTGGGCGGGCCGTGGGGAAATGCCCTGGTGGAGGACAGTTGGGTGGTGGCTTTCCAGCTGTCAGATCACAGAGACGATCTAGAGGCTAAAGCTCTGCCTCTGCCTTGCTGCTCTCCTGCAAGGAAGCCCACTGCCTTTGTGGCATGGGCACTGGTGCATTGGGAGTTGAGAGAATCCATCCCATTTTGGTCCTGCAATTTTGTTTTTTTTTTTTTGAGACAGAGTCTCGCTCTGTCACCCAGACTGGAGTGCAATGGTGCAATCTCGGCTCACTGCCACCTCCGCCTCCCGGGTTCAAGCAATTCTCCTCCCTCAGCTTCCCGAGTAGCTGGTGACTGCCACCACGCCCGGCTAATTTTTGTATTTTTAGTAAAGATGGGGGTTTCACCATGCTGGCCAGGCTGGTCTCGAACTCCTGACCTCAGTCAATCTGCCCGCCTCGGCTGGGATTACAGGCGTGAGCCACCGTGCCTGGCCAAGTGCTGCACATTTTGATTCTTGCCCACTTTCTTCTCTCATCAAAGGTATTCTTCCTGCCCTCCCTCTGCAGAAGTGCCTGTCACAGACAACAGGGTTCTAAGGGACAGATGTTCCAGGAGTGCTTAGTTTCAGATGATGGTTTTCCTAATGCACGGTTGCTGTGTCCCAGCATGGGTGCTCCCCTGGGCAGTGGAGGCCTGGGCCCAGGTCTCAGCCCTTGCTGTCTACCCTCTGCTCTGTGAATCCATTTCTTGGCCAGTTGCTGCACTGTGAATCCATTGTTTCCCATCTAACGGGGTTGGTGATACCTCCCCGTGGGGCAGGGCTTAGTAAGGACCTAATGACAGAGAACTTTACATGGGTAAGGCAGCTTTCGGAGACTAGGAAACAAACCCTCATGTACATGCCCAGAGAGACTGTGTGTGGGCGCTGGAGAAGTATTTAGGAGTGACAGCTGCAGCGGAACCAGCCCGAGCCTCAGAGATGATTTACGCTTATACTTTTACATATGGGGAAACCGAGTCTCCACAGCCGAAATGGTTGGCTCAAGTCTTGCAGGTGCTTCAGGGCCAGGATGGTATCTCCTAACTCCCTGACCAGTGCTCTTACCTTACAACCACCTTCCCCAAGAGTTTGTTTCATTGATATTTGTGGTGTAACACAACTTGGGATGGTTACTTGATAAAGATGAAATGGCAGCGTTCAGCCCGTGTGGTCATCACCAAGGCGTGGACAGAACAGGGTGGGCCACCATGGCTGGTTGGACTCTAATTTAAGCCAACAGTTTTATTTGAGATCTGAAAAGGACTGAGCCCCTCCCAAGTGACACTTGCTGAAATAATGCAGCCGGCTGACTCACTGGGGTAGCCTCATTCCTTAAGGATGGGAGGAGCCTGCATTTGACCTTCACCTGGGCTGGTCTCTGTTTCCTGCCCTTTAAAGAAAGAGGTTGAGATTAGGAGATTTCTAAGGTACCTTGAAGTTCAGATGTTTTCTCATTCAAGGACCACAGCTTCAAAGTAGGTGTTTGGGGACCTGGGTCTAGCCAGTGCAGTTCACCCACTCACCCTAGGAGGGTCCAGATCACTGGCAGGTGACTCCTTGCTTACCCGCCTTGCTCTGAGGATTAGGTCCCATGTTCCCAACTGGTCCAGCTTTCTACAACCTGGGCCACCTTCAAGGACCATCAGGCCCCTAGCTCATCCTGGCCTTTCTCACCTGGACACCTGTGCTCAAGCTGCTCCCCTGCTCAGCTCTCCTTCTCCCTGCCCCTTCCTACCAACACCTGGCTAGACATGACCTCCTCCTGGGAGCCCTCCTCAGCCACCTCCTACAGGATTGGTGATCTCTGTTTCCCTGTTCCCGTTGCACTTTGCCATTGATACTAATCCACAGTTTCAAGAGTGATTCCCCACTAGCCTGTGACCTCCTTGAGGGCTGGACACAGGATTATTCATCCTCACATCCCTGCTCCCAGCCCAGAGAGAGTGTGCCATTATTACTGCTCTTATTAAATTAAAAGCTTTAAAATAGGATCTTACAAACTTTAGGGGTGCTCACAGCTCCCTTGAATGAAGTATAAAGGGCAGATCCTGATATTTCCAGGACACAAGAAAAAAGTGAGCTCTGGAGCCGTGACCTGAGGCTGGGGAGAGAAGGTGCAATACGCATCATCTCCTTCTGTGGCCCCTGCAGGGGACTGCCCTCTTGGAGATCTCTCCATTCTCCTGGGTTCTGTGGGGGTTGGCCCTGGAACCTTGCAAATATCTCTTGGCTTCCCTGGGGCTCACATCTGATGTTCTCTCTCCTGCGCGTGCCAAGTCTTTCTCCCTGCAGCTTGACTTCTTGTTCTTTCCTCTTCCTAAAAAGTGCCTCCCCCAGGCCTTCCCCTGGCCACACCCTCTCTGCGTTGAGATCTCAGCTCACAGTCACGGCCTCAGAGGGACCCTCCTGCCCACGCAGTGGCACTCATCCCATCCTGCCAACATGCTCTGTCCTGTCACCCTGAAATTATTTGCGTTAATTATTTGCAGTTGAGTTTATTGTCTGTCTTCTGCACTAGAAGAAGATAAGGCCAGGGATTGTTATCTGCCCAGAACCCAGCCATCAAAGCTGCTCAATACTGTACATATTTCTAGAATGAATGAATGAATGAGTGAATGGGCCGATGGAGTCCATTGGGTGCCATCTAAGATTCCTGCATGGTTCATCTTTACGGCTCATATCTGCTCAGTGCTTCCCGAATGTCTAAGTGCTCTCTGCCTTTTCTCTCTTTATCCTCACAACAGCCTAATGAAGGATGCTCTGATGTTGTTCCTGTTTGGCAGAGAGGTTAATTAACCCATCCTCAGCTACCTCAGTTAGCAGTGGAGTTGGAAATTGACCCCAGGTTACCTGATCCCAGAGTTCTGGCAGGTAACTACCAGGCTACACTGGCCCTTCCACGCCAGGAGTGCTGTGGGCTGGAAGTGGCGAGTCACTCAGCCTCCTAACCAGGCATCTGGCTCTTTCTCCACAGTCCCCAGTGGCTCTCACACTGCCAGGCCATTCCTCAAAGGAAATCCTTTCTGTGGGACCAGTGTCACATGGGCTAGGAACACCAAAGGTTTTCCAGAGCCAGGGCCCACCCCGGAGCCTGTCTTCTCTGACCACATCCTTTTCTCCTAGGGAACCCCCTCTGCCACTTGTTCACTAGCTGTTGAGAACTTGGTGACCACAAGCCAGTGGTTGTAGGGTTGGGTGTGAGCCGGTTGGGGTTGTCAGGTTAATCTCTGTCATTTATCCAGCACCAGGCAGTGAGCAGGCCTGGCTTCTGTGATTTGCCTGTTTATCTGTTTGCCTTTTTCAAACTCAGGTTTGCTCAGGCATAATTTTAGAAAATTGATTTTTTAAAAAATTTCATCTTGTGGCATCTCTTGTCTCACTTCCCTCTGGGTGAAACCACTCGAATGCCCAGGGAGGGGGATCCAGGCCAAGCTCTTCTGGTCGCAGTCTTCACTTGCTAATGTGCTCCTTTGAGGGGGTGAGAGGATAGCCCCGGTAAGTTCCTGTCTGGGTCTCCTGCAGGAAGCTGCAGGGTTAGTCATGCAGCGCTTAGCTGGAGCCAGCTTTGGTTTGGGAGCCAAAGAAGCTCGTGTTTGTGGCTGGGATCTGGGCTCTTCCGTTTTGTAACCAGTGCCTTGGGCAATGGCATTTCTTCAACGTACTGACACTGGCTGAGGAGGACACGAACTAGGAAGACGCCAGAGACATGGCCCTGCCCTGTGGGAGGAGTCCAGTGGGTGAGGTGTGTGCTTTAAACAGTCCCATCCTAGGGGACGGTGACTCCGTGGGAGAGAAGCTCAGGAGGTCGGGAGAGGCACCAGGAAGGACCCTTTACTTTTGCCCAGAGGCACAGTCTTTCTGGGCCTCAACTCTCTTCTCTAAAGTGGGGGTGCAGGTGCCACACTCCTTGCCTTGCTGGCTGTGTTGTGAACTGCAGACCACCCCATGGAGGTAAGGGGTCATCACTATTGTTAGTTTAGCCAGCAGAGCAAGGCGTCACTGGTGCCGTCTGTGCAAAGGAAGTTCGACTTTCGACTTTGGTGGAGTTTCTCTCTGTTCCAGGGCCTCAGGTGGAATCCTGCAGATCTGAGGTGGAACCCTGATTTTGTCACCTGTGGCAAGTCACATAACCTCTATGGGCCCGGCTATCACACCTGTAAGATGGGGCTGGCCACACCTTCCCTGCAGAGTCACTGTGAGGCTCAGATGAGATAACAGATGCGGGGATTCCCAGTAAACAGAAAGTGCTGGGTCACGCCCATTCCCATGGATTCCCTTCCCAGCCTCTCCAAGTGCTCCCTCTTTTCTTTGGGTGCTCATTAGCTGGGGAGGTGACTTTGCCATTATGCAGGTCACTTGGAAGGGAGCTCAGCACTTCTGCCTGCCTCTGCCCCCAGCACGGGCAGTGAGTTGAACAGGGCACAGCTGCTGGTGTGTCAGCCCTTGGCTCAAGTGTTGCTGGCCGATGCCCGTGCCCTGGCAGGTCTAGGAAGGCATGATGGGCCAGAGTCGACCCAGCTAAGCCTGCGCCCGTGTGCACAGACGGTGTCCCCCCTTTAGAGGTATACAGGGTGCAGACCACACACCTTGACCATTCATTGCCTGCCCAGGGCACCAGCCATCTGCAGTTGGCCAATGTGACTTTTTTCTTTTATGGAATTAACTATGGAGAAAAAAGTCAGTATCACCGCAGCAGGTCCTGCTGTCTCATTCCCAACCCTAAGCCTCGGGGTCCTCCTCAATACCTAAGCCTCAGGATGGGCTTAGACTAGGTCAGATCTTGGTGAATTTGGACTAGGGGCTACTAGTAATTGCCAGGATAAATTTCGTGGTACAAACCCAGGGCATTGAATGACAGCCACTCCCTCTTCATCTCCTCTCCATCTTTTTTTTTTCTTTTTTACTTTTTCTTTTAATCTTTCTCATTATATGACCTTCTCATAACCACCTGGGCTCCACCCTGGACCAATGAATTAGAGAGCTCTCTGGATGTGGGGCTGCTTACCTGTAGCTTTTTAAAACTCCCCAGGTGATCCTGATGCACAGGGATGGTTGCGAACCTCTGGATTTTGTCTAGGAGAACATCTCAGTGAGTTGCTAATATGTTTTTAATAGCTCTCCCACACTTGCCTCTGTCTCTAACAATGAGCAGGCCCCAGGTGCAAACTAGCAACATTATCTAGAGTTAAACACTGTTTATGTTCATTTTTTTATGATATATGGCAATTGATCCCAACCCTGTTTTTTATTTAAGGTAAAAATATATTTCTTAATCCAGCTATAAGAAAAAAAAAAGAAAAGAAAGAGGTAAAAAGAAAAAAATCTTCATTTAAAATAAGTTTAAATGGGTCAAATTGAAGAATATTAATTAGAAAAAAATGTGGATGTGTCTGCATGGCAGATATAGTCAAAATCATGACTAATGCACAAATGGCCACGCTGTGAAGACGTGGAACTAGATGACCTCTAAGGCCCAACATTCTGACAGATCTGAGGGCTGCCCAATGAGATCGCTAACCCAGGACCACTGGCACCAGCCACCTGGACTGGCAGAGAGTGGGGTAAGCAGGCTTGAGAGTGGTTGTATGCATAGCAGGGTTTCCCAGTGTGGCTTTACTCAGAGTTCTCTAGGGACAGTGCAGCTAGATTCTCTCTGTTTCAATGCATTTGCCCTCTTGCTCCACCTTCCCCAGACCATAGGGGCAGCCTGAGAAGCAACCTGTCCAGCAATCAGGGCCATTTCCCTGGGGACAATGCTGCCATGTAAACTCATTGACTGCAACATTACAAGACCCCAGCGCCCACAGGAGCCCAGCTTCTTCACTGGTGCTTGGGTGAACCAAACCATGGAGGGAAGTGAGTCGCCCAGAATCCCAAGGCAGGACCCAGCAGCACTGCTGCTTCCCAGGCCTGGATTTTGTATATCAAATAGGGCCCCTGCCCCCAGGTCTTAAGCTCCCCAGAAGGGAAACAGAAACAGAAACAGAATGTGATATAAACAGGCCCTGCCTGGCCCTGGCCAGCTTTTTCCGCCTGTGTCTGGTGGCCCCTGCCTGTTATCACTGGAGAGTTGGCTGGTGAGCCTTTCTTTTGTGAGTGATTGCGTGAGGCTCCTATTGTCTTTTTTTTTTTTTAAATAGAGGTGGAGTCTCGCTATGTCGTTCAGGTTAATCTTGAACTCCTGGGCTCAAGTGATCCTCACTCCTTGGCCTCCCAAAGTGCTGGGATTACAGCCATGAGCCACCATGCCTGGCCTCCTATTGTCTTTTAACTGATGTAGTAATTCACACCGTGGGCCCCTGGGAGGGTGGGGCCCAGTCTAGCAATGATTCAGATAGTGCTTGGAGGACATGGGGAGATGGTTTCAGCAGAACAACCGTGACGGTGTGGGGTATCCTCAGCTTAGTGGCAAAGGCCCCCTAAATGACTGTAAGTAAGATAAATGCCAGATGGAAAGCCCTGATGAAGACACGATTCTTAGCATTTGGAAACCTTTGCCCATCAGCAAAGCTGGCTATCCGGATTGTGTCACGGTTTGCTGAAAGGACTAGTGTAGAATTTTCTAGGATAATGGACCTGCAGGAATGCCGTGCTGATAGGCAGAGGGTGGGGTGAGGTAATTCCCTTGGGCTGATAAATAGCACTGGCCTCTGGAGCTTCTAGAACAAACTTTTTTGGTAAAAGGCCAGAAAGGAAATATGTAAATATATTTTGGCTCTCCATCATATCGAGAAAGCAGCCACAGACACTATGTAAATGAATGGGTGTTGGTTGTGTTCCAATAAAACTTTATGGACACTGGAATTTGAATTTCACATAATTTTCATATGCCATGAAACATTATTATTCTTTTGATTTTTTCCAACCACTTAAAAATGTTAGAAAACATTCTTAGCTTGAGAGCTGTACAGAAACAGGCAGTGGGCCGTGGTTGGCAGCCTCCTGTTTAGAAGCCCCGTCTGCAGTGGAGGGTGAGTCTTGCAGGTTTGAGCTAGTCACTCTTCTAAGAATTTCAGTTCTTAAAAATGTAGTTCTGGCCGGGCACAGTGGCTCACACCTGGAAACCCAGCACTTTGGGAGGCTGAGGCAGGAGGATTGCTTGAGCCCAGGAATTTGAGACCAGCGTGGGCAACATGGTGAGACCCATCTCTACAAAAAATATAAGAAAATTAGCTCAGCGTGGTGGCCCATGCCTGTGGTCTCAGCTACTCGATAGGTGGAGGCAGGAGGATCACTGGAGCCCAGGAGGTCAAGGCTGCAGTGAACTGCGATCACACCACCGTGCTCCAGCCTGGGCAACAAAGAGAGACCTGTCTCAAAAAAAAAAAAAAAAAGTAGTTCTGAAACAAGTCTCAATCTTGTGTCTACTGTTTAAAATAGAACCTAGTGTTAATTTGTTTGCTCATTCAGCAAATATTAATGGTCTAGTGGTTAAGAGCAGGGGAAACTTGTCATATACTGGCTGTGGGACTTACGGCAGGTGGCTTAGCCTCTCTGAGCCTCAGTTCTTTCATCTGTAAATAGGCAGGAATAGTAGGACCTACGGCAGCAGTGAAAGGATCCTTGTAAGACTGAGCCCAGTGTCTGGCAGATAGCATGCCCTTGGTGAAGGTTTGCTATTACTCTCTCATGTCTATAAAGAGTTAGAGGTTGGTACACAAAGGTGGATGGCAATGCTTACCCTGCATGGTAGGGGAGGCCCAGAGAAGTTAAGGGGCATTTCCAAGGTCACAAGCTAATAATAAATGCTAGAACTAGAAAACGGTGTGAGCCACAAGACCCAGCCCTTTCCATGCGACGCCCTTGCAGGGGACTTGAGGGTAGATTAAATCCACTTTATCTGGAGGCTGGCTAATGGGATTAATTTAATCATTAGCACCTTTCCCATGAGAGCTAGAGCTCTTGTAACTCCTCATCCCCGTGCCTCAGATTCTTGGGGAGACCCGCATTGTTTGGGGGGCCTCAAAACTGGGAGTCAGACCTCCAGCAGCTTGGGGTGGCACCAACCTGACTGTATTCTGTGAATGTCTTTGGTGGAAACTCGCTGCTTGACATGGAGCTCTACTTTAGAAACCTAGAAACAAGCATCTGCGGAAGACTCAGTTTTTCCGAGTCCTGTGGTTTCTGAGTCTCTGCAGGGCTAGTGGAAAGGGCTCTGGAAGTCAAGATTGTGAGTAACTGCTTTTGAATAATGGAATCCTCGGGGCCTTGTGAAATGAATCCCAGAGGTGAGTTCCTGACCGGTTTTCCCTGCTGGTTTTCCTTCTGCAAAATGGAGATGGTGGTGTCGTAATTAGTTGCTCGTTGCTTCAGTTTGGCATATGGTTGCTTGCAGGGCACCCACAATGGGTCTCCTTCTGAATGCACAAAGACAGGACTGGGAGGAAGCCTGTCCTTGGATTGTGGAGGCCTCAGGAGATAAAGCTCAGATAAGGAAGACAGTGACTGGATCTGAGAGCCTGTGGCAGCTGTGATTAGGAGCCAGCCGGGGAAGATGGGGCCTTAAAGGCAGGACACACAGGCTGTAGGTGGCTGTCCGGTCCATAACCCAGAGCAAGTCTCCCTCTCGGCTGCTCGTGAGCCTGGCTAGTTCTGAGGACGCAGGCTCCGGGAACCCAGCCCCTGTGAGTGGCTGGAAGGTGGGGGTGGGGGTGGGGTGGGGTGTCAGTGAAGTGGGGGACAGTCTGGGGGTCTTGGAAGGGGATATGAAGATGAAAGTAAGTGTGACCAACTGTCCCTGGTTTGCCGAAGACTAAGAGGTTTCCTGGGGTTTGGGACTTTCAAGGTTAAAACCTGGATGGTGTGCATCAACTCAGGATAAATTGGTCATCCTAGGTTACAGTCACGCTACTCTGACTGTAGCACTGGGCGGTCGAGTCATTGGTAGAAAGAGTAAAGGGGGGATCATCTCTCCCCTGAGCCTTGTTGCACCCTCAGACTAGATTGCCCCTTCACAGTGTTCCCAGAGCCCCCGTGCTATCCTTCAAGGGCCTGTGTGCTCCCCCAAGAGTCTGTAAAGGCAGAAAACGCCCTCGTGCTTGGGGCCAGCTCCTGCCTGCTCTAGGCCAGCGTGTTTTGTAAATGCTGTTGAATGAATGAATGAGGCTTGAGGCTCTCCACCTTCATTTCTTCCCCGCTGAAGACAACCTACTCAGATGCTAATTCATGCTTTGCTGCTCTACACATCTTGTTCCTTCCCCCCCTGCCCTTCCCTCCTGCGGCCACCTCCTCCACTGTCCCTTCAGCTCAAGAGTCCCCTTCTCTGTGACTGCTCCTGACCAGCCCTCCTTCTGAGTGGAGTTTCTCCTGGCCCTGCTGTGTCCCCCCTGAACCGAACCTCACTCAGTTCCCTAATCGGGCCTGTTTGTGAAGGCATCTTTCTCCCACATGCGCTGTGAGCTCCTCAAGGGCTGGTGACCAGCTTAGTGTTTCCTCTGCTGTACGTGGCACCTGGATGCCCCATGGAGGTGCCTTGAGAGAATGAATGGAGCTGAACACACCGAGCACAGATCCGTTCATTTCCTCACTCACCAGCTCCTCTGCGAGGCCTCCTGTATGACAGGCACAGTCCTGGGCAGTGGGGTGGGAGTCATGGACAAGATTGGCAAAGCCTTTGTGCTGTTGGAACTCGCATTCTAGAAGGATCTAGAGTCAACAAGCAAGCAAATAAATGAGAACATATGAGAAGGATGCGTGTGCTCCGAAGAAAACACAAAGGAGAAGATGAGTCACCTGAGCTCCTGCCAGCTGCTTGCAGGCTGGGATGGAGTCACCAGCTCCATGGAGCGGACATTGCTGAGGCCCAGCACATGTGCCCATTCTATGGAGGCAAGAAGGCATGCATTGTCCCCCGGGTCGTGGCGTAGTCAACTTGGACACAGTGGCTTTTGCCTTCCATGCAAAGTGTGTGGACTGTCAGTCCCTTTAGAGAAATTCATTAAAGCCAGTATTGTCTGAGAGGAGAGAGAAAATATTTTAGAAAGTCAGACGGGGTTTTGTGCCTGGTGTGGGAAGCAAGCGTGTGTCCTTCCCGCTTCACCACTCCCCCTCCCCCACTGGGAGTACAAAGAATGGGGCTCGTGTGCTGGCCGTCCGCCTCTTCTAGTTGGGTGGGTGGCCTCGGAGCTGTAGCTGCAGCAGGAAGGGTCAGTGACTCTGCTATGGGGCTGCTGGGGACAATCCAAGGTCCTGCAAGGGAAAAGGTGTTAAAATGGCCAGCCACTGTCCCTCGGGCTGTCAGGGAGAGGATCAACAGGGATCATGAAGTTGGTTGCTCAGCTTCCAAGCGCTGCACACAACAGTGGGGCATTGTTCTCTGGGTCTGATGGGGAGCTCAGCCCCGGACACAGGCCAGCTCCAGGAGGAAGGCAGCCTCCTCCCACTGAGTCTGGCTGGGCCAAAGCAGAGTCCCAGAGGGCAGTTTCTCTCTGCTGCCTGGCTGTGGGCGGCCACTGGTGCTGAGGTCTGGGGACTCAAGAGGACACCTACGAGTCTGCAAGGTAGTCACTCACTCCTGCGGGTAGCCCCTTCAGGTTGGGAGCCGCAGAGAGCAGTGGGACAAAAGGCAGTTCCTAGGCTGGGTGCCTGGCTTCTCACAGGCACATCGTAAACCTGGCGTCTCAAAGTTCTGGCAGGAACAAGCAGGTACTAATTATAACCTGCACAGCCTGTTAATGATCGACCTTGGACTCCAAGGAGGTGAAGGTTCTGGGGAGAAGGTCTCAAGGGTTGTCTGGATATTTCAGATATAAGACAGGAGGTAGGCTGGGTGCAGTGGCTCACGCCTGTAATCCCAGCACTTTGGGAGGCCGAGACGGGTGGATCACCTGAGGTCAAGAGTTCAAGACCAGCCTGACCAACATGGTGAAACCCCGTCTCTACTAAAAATAAAAAAATTAGTCGGGCATCGTGGCGGGTGCCTGTAGTCCCAGCTATTCGGGAGACTGAGGCAGGAGAATTGTTTGAACATGGGAGGCGGAGGTTGCAGTGAGCCGAGATCGCGCCACTGAACTTCAGCCTGGGCAACAAGAGCGAAACTCCGTCTCAAAAAAAAAAGACAAGAGTTAGTGATACAGGGGGCTCTTCTAGGTAACTCAGTGGACATCATCCTGCAGCCCCAGCAGAATGAGGACAATTTAAAACCGCCCGGGCTCTGCTAAGGTATTGCTTGCTGTGTGACCTTTGGCAGGTTACTTAGCCACTTTGAATCTAACCTCAACTTCTTTATCTACAAAAAGAAGCCAGTCATTCTGGTTTAACGGTGGGTGGGAGGACTCAATGAGCTGATGTGTACAAACTCCTCATGGGTACTTAGTAAGGTGTTAGTTCCCAGTCCTCTACACTATGAAAAATCCTGGAAGACTTTCTGGAGGTGGTGACGCCAAAGCCAATGAGTGAATGTAGCCAGGCAGAGAAGGGCGGAGGGACCAGCAGGAGCAAAGATCAAGGGGAGAAATGATGCATACAGGAGACACAGGTGGCTCCTGCTACAAGCAGAGGAGATGGAAAGTAGGGGAGGCTGAGGCTGCAGGGATGGATGGAGAAGGACTTTGAATGTCCTGTTAAACACCTTGGACTTTCTTGGGTGGAGGCTGTCAGGCACAGGAAGCATTCATTCAGAAAAGCCTTTGACCCTGAGCCTTTAGATGCTCGTTTCTGCCAAGAGAGGACTCTGGTCCCACTGCCTCCTGTAAAACTGGCAGGTTTCCTGGGAAATGAATGGAAGCATCCTCGTGCCTGAGCCTCTGGATCCAGGCATGGATTTGGCTCTGCCAGTCAAGGGCCCAGGCACTGCAGGGCCATGGATCTCCCTAAAGGTTCAGTGAGCTCTCAGATTCACTCCCGCCAAGAACTCCCATTTGAAATGAACCCTACCGTTTCTCAGGCTGGGGTGCCAGTTATTAAATTAAAAGTGAGATTCGAATGGTTCTGTGTTGTTTTTGTAAACTAGAGCTGAAAACTGTGGAGAGTATTTTTTTTAGCTGGAAAGTAAAGCATGCCAGGCTTTCTAGTCCGCCTTGTCCTGCTGCCATAGACCCAGGGCCAGCCGGATCCAGCCTGGGGGAGACTGACAGGTGGCTTCTTTGTGTTGAGGGCCTACGGTGCGCCAGGCTCACTCAATGCCAGGCTCTTTGCATGCTTGTGGGTGCCATTGTCATCCTCATTTGTAAAATGAGGAAACTGAGGAACAGAGAGGTGAATACACTTGCCTGAGTCACACAGCTAGTAGATGGAGAAGCCAGATGCAGTCCTATTCTATACATACTTCAAAGTCTGTGCCTTTTGTGTCTCATGTAATGTGAATGCTGGACTTAATACTCTTAACTTTTACTGAAAGTCTAGTGGAACAATGAAATCTTTTAATTTCTAGGCCAGGAGTGGTGGCTCACACCTGTAATCCCATCACTTTGGGAGGCTGAGGCAGGCGGATCACCTGAGGTCAGGAGTTCAAGACTAGCCTGGCCAACATGGCAAAACCCTGTCTTTATTAAAAATATAAACATTAGCTGGCTGTGGTGGTGCATGCCTGTAATCCCAGATTTCTGGCGAAATGAATGGAATCCCAGCTACTTGGGAGACTGAGGCAGGAGAATGGCTTGAACCCGGTAGGTGGAGGTTGTAGTGAGCCAAGATTATGCCACTACGCTCCAGCCTGGGTGACAGAACAAGACTCTGTCTCAAAAAACAAACAAACAAACAAAAAAACCCTTTTATTTGTGATTAAAATGTGACTTTAAAAGCCTGTAATTTTTTTTTAACTGTTAATACCACTTTAAGGAAATTGAAATCTTAGAAGCATACCCATGATTTCGCTGCTCTGTGATGCTACTTTTTTCCTTTTTTTTTTTTTTTTAAGAGATGGGATCTTGTCCTGTCACCCAGGCTGGAGGGGAGTGCAGTGGCGCTCCTGTCACAGCTCACTGCAGCCTTGGATTCTGGGCTCAAGAGATCTTTCTAAGGCTCTGTAGTTGTTGGGATTACAGGCACGTGGCACTGCATCCGGCTTCATTCTTCATCTTTTTTTTGACAGTTTCTGAATGATTTGCACAGGAGGGGTCGACAAACTGTGGCCTGCTGGTCAAATGCCACCTGTTTCTGTAAATAAAGTTTTGTTGGAATGCAGTCATGCTCATTTATTTACATGCTATCTGTGGCTATTTTCATGCTACCATGGCAGATTTGAGGAGATGTGACAGAGACCATATGGCTTGCAAAGCCTAAAAGCCCTTGCTCTCTGACCGTCTCTAGAAACAGTTTGCCAACCCTTGTCCTAGAGTGCGGCGCTTTGCAGTCTGCTCTTTTTCTCTGCAGACCGTACATTATTCTAGGGCGTTAATTTCTCATTATAAATGGCCAGAATATGCCGTAGAGTGGGTGGATGTCACAAACTTTCCTTGCTGGACTGTTATATTGCATCTTCTTTTTCTCCCCTCAGGAGAACTGTCACATTTGCACATTTATTATTTATTTAGCAGGCACTTATATAGCACCTACTGTGTGCCAGCATTTTTCTAAGCACTTTACCAATATTAACTCACTTAGTCTTCAGACCTGCAGTGAGAAGTTTATGCTAATACCATCCCCATATTATAGATGAGAAGGCAAAGTCAGAGGAGTTAAATATACTGGGCTAAGCTTATTTGGCAGCAAAGTCAGGTTTGAATCCTTAGCAGCTGTTAGGAAGTGTCCCAGGAAAAGCAAGCCTTTGTGAATCCCTGTGTGGGGGGACAGGGGCTGGGGCAGTGACTCACCAGGAGTGAGCCCTGCCAGACCCTACCTCGGCCCAGCCCTGGAGCCTCACACCATCCAGATTTGACTTGGCCCTAATCTTCCAGCTTGGGCCAAGTGACCACAAATTTTATTTCTTTGTTTAAAATGGCCCTGAAAAGAGGGCCAGCAGCTGATGCTGAAGAGAAAGTGCAGAGGCCTAAGAAAATAATGACTCCGGATCAGAAAAATACCATTTGGGTGTAAGAGTACGAGAGTGGATGGCTGAGCCTGGCAGGAGCTCTGCTTTGTGGCCGGAAGAGTCCACAGCTTGCTCACTTGTTAGATAAATGGTAACTGCAAATATTTGAGTTGCCTGGAGAAAACAAAAATGTAATGTAACTATCCAAGAAAAAGGAGGTGGTTCAAGAAAGTTTGTGATCTTCACTCCATAGAATATTCTGAGCCATTTACAATGAGAATGTAATGATGGACACCGTGGATTGCTTGTGGCAAGCATGTTCTTCGTCCTCTGTGAGATAGGGGGTCTTAGGGGAGCAGGGGGGAGTCCCAGACGTTCTCACCAGGAGAACAAGCTTCCTAAGATTTCATGGAGCCCTCGTGGCCCATCCAGGCACCCCCACTCCAGTGATGTCAGAGGAGGCTGGTTAAAATCCCCTGCTCAGAGACATTTTAGAATGTGAATTTAGCCAGGGCTTCCCACAGGTCATTCATGAATGGGTGGATTCCAGAAGATCCCGTGTTAGGAAATGCCACGTTATAGAGACTGCAGTGGAGGCGGGCAGGGGAGGGAGTCCACAGTGTGGAGAATCCTCCAAATGCAACACTCACTTTCCGGAAGATGAAAGACACGCTGAGCTGTGTCAGGGCAGGACGCGCTCATCTGTCTGGTTCATCTCTGTGAGCTTCAGCACTGACCACAGTGTCTGGCATGGGCTTTGAAGTCATTGTTATTAAATGAATTAAGCATCTCCCAAGCTTTGGAAAGGAGACAAATTGGGGTCTGGCATGGTTCTTGGTCAGAAGACAAGATGACCACAACCCAACTCTCTGCCCATCCACTTAGGGTCCTTTTAGGGCACGGCCTTCATCTTCTCCTGGCCCCTCTGAGTGGAATGAGAGGTGGGAGAGCCCTGGGTTTTGGGGCCGCTGCCCTGTTGAGCTGCTCTGCCTGATTCATTTCAAGCCATACTCTTTGAGAGACCCACTGAGGAAGCCTTCGCAGGCCCAGCTGCCATAACCCTAAGCCTGGCTGGCTCCTCGGGCTTGTCCCAGCTCAGGAATGCTCACAGGGGATGGTCCGGCCTGAGCCGCTGGGGCTTACCCTCCACCCTGTCTGTCTCTCAGTCAGTTGGGAGGGAGATGGGAAATCCTGTTCTGAGTCAAAAAGGAACCCTCCTCCCTTGCCTTCCTGATTCACTTCCTCATTCTGCCGACATTTTACAGCCTGGCACAGGCGCGGGAGCCACGCAGGCCTGGGCTTGCTTCTGACTTGGTGTCTCAGTCACTGTCTGACCTGGGCAGGAGAGCCAGCCTCAGTTTCCCCATCTGTCAGGCAGCATGATGACCCCTGCTTTGAAGGTTGATGGGGGCCTTCATGGTGTCTGCCCAGTGCCTGGCATGCAACAGGCCTCACACGTGGGAACTCTTGCCATTGTGAGTAGCATGTGGTAACATTTTACCCAACCAACAGGAGTCTCCTTTGGCATCCTAAGGTCAAGACCCAATGATAACCTTGACACCTACCAGGACAACCATAGGGTCGCAGATGAGCCCAGAGCAGGAGATAGGGTAGCAGCAGGCAGGGGACTCCTTAACTGTGAAACAGCGTTGTCCAAGGTGGGCCCGGCTGGGCATTTTGCTGGGAAAGGGACTGTAAGGACAGACTGGGCACAGACACTCTTGGAAAGAATGGAGGCTGCTCTCACAGTTCATTAGATATTGGCAAGCTTAATCAGTTCTTAAGAAAAGACCCTTCTATCTGAACCCATGGCTTGCTTCTCTCTCTCTCTCTCTCTCTCTGTCTCTCTCTCTCTCTTTCTATTGAGTCTTGCTCTGTTGCCCAGGCTGGAGTGCAATGGCACGATCTCGGCTCACTGCAACCTTTGCCTCCCAGGTTCAAGCTATTCTTCTGCCTCAGCCTCCTGAGTAGCTGGGATTACAGGTGCCTGCCACCACACCCGACTAATTTTTGTAGTTTTAGTAGAGATGGGGTTTCACCATGCTGGCCAGCCTGGCTCAAACGCCGGACCTTAGGCGATACACACACCTCCACCTCCCAGAGTGCTGGGATTACAGGCATGAGCCACTGCACCTGGCCCCCATGGCCTTTTTTTTGAAGAGCAGGTTTACAATAAATAGGATGCCTTAGGGTTAAACGGCACCTTGCAAGGCATCTCCTAGCATGTGACTTAAGGTGCCCTGTTGCAAGGGCCCTGCTTGGTCCAATGTGGTTTTCACACCATTGAGCAGATGCTGCCTGGGCTGCGTGTGGGTCCTGTCACTGGGTAGGCTGTGCCACTCTCTTGCTCACAAACCCTCACTGGCTCCCTATTGCCCACAGAGTAAAACCCACACAACCCTTTGGAATCCTGTGCCGTTCAATCCCCTCAGCCTACTCTCCAGTACGGCTTCCTCCCATCTCTCTTTGTTAACAATTGCCAAGCCCGTCCTGCAGCCTGAACTTGGCCTTGCACTTCCCCACCTCCCAGCTTTTGGTCTCACCAGTCCATCCACTGGTTATGCCCTTTCCTACTTCTCATCTTACTCAGACCCTTCTCATCCTTCACATCCCAGCCAAGGTGTCCCTTCCTCCATGAGCCTCTCCTGGAATCTTCATCAGAATCATTGCTCCTTTCTCTAGAATCTGTGCCTCTGCATTTAACACCCATAGCACTCTCATTTACAGCTCGTGATCTGGAGAACCTGAGCTTGAAACCTATAGGCCCAAGTGGCACAGCGCCAGGCATATCTGGATGTGGAAGTCAAACAGTCTTTTTTTTTTTTTTTTAGAGTCAGGGGTCTCACTGTGTTGCCCAGGCTGACTTCAAACTCCTTCCACCTCAGCCTCCTGAGTAGCTGGGATTGCAGGCAGGCACCACCACACCTGGCTACATGGTCTTAGATTTGAATTCTTGCCTCCCAACTACTATCTCTTGAATCTTGGGCAGGCCATGAAACCGTTCAGCTTCAGTGTTCTCATCTATAACACGGGAATGAATATTAAGACCTACCTTTCAAGTATAAATTTTCTAAAAAAAATTATCTCAACAGATGCTGTTGAATTGAATTGAGTAGCTTTCACGGCGGGGAGTTTGTTCCGCGCCGGAATTCCTACCACCAAATGATGGGCTGTTGGGTTGAGAATCCTGGCACTCAAGGCTATTTGTATGCCGCTGAGTGCATCACTTAGCTTTATTTTCCTCTAAGGCTGTCCATGGCGGCTGGCTTCCCACAGCGATGCAGCCACTGGTGGCCACCCCTCTTCTCCCAAGCTGGCACTTTGCCCATCCCATGAGGCTGCATTCAGCACCTCTTTTGGGAGGCAGAGTTTGCTTCTGTTTGTTTTGTTGTTTGATTCAACAATTTCATGCCATTTACATAAGGCCTATAAGACCAGTTTGGAGGCTGAAATGGTGTCAGGCTCTCAGAGGCAGTCTGACTCAGCAGCTGGGACAGCTGCAGCTGCCGAGTTCAAACACTTAGGTTCGAATCCCAGCTCTGCCTCCTGGGCAAAACCAGTTCGGAGATTTTATACTCCAGTTATCTCACCTCTCTGAGCCTCAGGTTCCTTATCTCTGAAATGGCATGATGATACCAACCATGAAAGTTGTCTTACAGAGCAAGTGCATTAATAAATGCTTGGAGAGGGAGAGGCATATTAACTAGCACCTAATACCTGCTCAGTAAATGGAACGTACTATTCTCCATTTTGAAAAAAAGATCTCAAGCAGTTTCTTAGCTTCCTTTACATTGGCACCCCATTGATAAGGTACAGGTTTTAGCTTCCTGGAAGGAAAAACTTCCTTTGAGCCTGAGCTATATAACAACAGAATTGGCTGCCTGCAGGAGGTAGTGAGCCACCCATCACTGAAGGTGGTCAAGAGTCTTGGGAGCCTTCAGTGGGTGTATTTTTAAGGAAATTCAAGCAGAGGTGGTTGGTTAGATTAGGTCAGTTTTAATGGTCCTCCTAGTTTTGGGATTCTGATGTTTTTAAAAAGGTTTTGTTGAGATATAATTCATATAATATACAATTCGCCCATTTAAAGTGTACAATTCAGTGCTTTTTTAAAAAAATAGAGACAGGGTCTTACTGCTCTATTTTTTTAAAAAAATAGAGACAGAGTCTTGCCAGGGTGGTCTCAAACTCCTGGCCTCAAGCAGTCCTCCCACCTCAGCCTCCGAAAGTGTAGGGATTACAGGCATGAGCCACGTTGCCTACCCTCACTGCCTTTTAGTATATTCACAGAGCTGTACAGCCATCACCACAATCATTTTTAGAATATTTTTACTACCTCCAAAAGAACCCCTGCACTCCTTAGCGGTCAACTCCCAATCCTCCCACTTCCCTAGCCCTCGGCAACCACTAATCTAATTTCTGCCTCTGTAAATTTGCCTGTTCTACACATTTCACATCCATGAAATCATACAGTACACAATCCTTTGTGACTGGCTTCTTTCATTTAGAACAATGTTTCCAAGGTTTCTCTATATTGTGGCATATGTCAGCATTTCATTCTTTTTCATAGGTGAATAATATTCCATTGTATGGATAGACCACGTTTTACTTACCCATTTGTTAGTTGATGGACATTTGGGTTGCTCCCACTTTTTTTTGGCTATCATGAACATTTGTGCACAAGTTTTCTGTAGACATATGTTTTCATTTCTCTATGTGTAAGAGTAGAATTGCTGGATCCGGTGGTAGCTCTATGTTTAATATTTGAAGAACTGCCAGGCTATTTTCCAAAGTGGCTGCACCATTTTCTGTTTCTGCCAGTATCATATAAGGGTTCCAACTTCCCTATATCTTCACCAACACTGGTTATTATCTTCTTTTGATTATAGCCATTCTAATGGGCGTGAATTAGTATCTCATTTTGGTTTTAATTTGTATTTCCCTGATGGCTAGTGATGTTGAGAATCTTTTCTGTGCTTTCTGGGCTTTTCAGTGTGCTTATTGGCCTTCTTAGATGTAGGTATGGTTTAAAGAAATGTCTATTCAGATCGTTTGCCCATTTTATGATTGGGTTGTCTGTTTATTATTGAGTTTAAGAGTTCTTTGGACATTCTAGATATAAGTCCCTTATCAGATATGTGATTTGCAAAAATTTTGTTCCATTCTGTGGGACATCTTTTCGCCTTCTTGATGGTGTCACTTTTTTTTTTTTTTTTTGACCTTTTTGCCTTTGAAGTACAAAAGTTTTAATTTTGATGATGTCTAATTTATCTATTTTTTAATTTT
This sequence comes from Theropithecus gelada, assembly GCF_003255815.1. NCBI lineage: Eukaryota > Metazoa > Chordata > Mammalia > Primates > Cercopithecidae > Theropithecus > Theropithecus gelada. Next base: position 96,967,568 of record NC_037675.1, on the reverse strand, counting down.
GTTATTGTGCTTTTGCTATCACATCTAAGCAACCATTGCCTATTCCAAGGTCAGGAAGATGGACACCTATGTTTTCTTCTTAAGAGTTTTATAGGTTTGGCTCTTACGTGTAGGTCTTTGATCTATTTGGAGTTAGTATACAGTGTGATGTAAGAGTCTAACCTCATTCTTTTTCATGTGGATGTCCAGTTGCCCCATCACCACTGTTGGAAAGATTATCTTTTTCCATTGAATTGTCTTGGCACCCTTGTTGAAAATTAACTGTCTGTAAATAGGAGGGTTGATTGTTGCTTTCTCTGTGAGTCATTTTGAAGAAATAGAATGATCCTTCTCAGAGGTACAAGATAGGTCTTGGCCATCACTCTACACTGAGCTGCTGCCAGATCTTGGGCGGGTCTGTTTCCCTCATTAAGTCTCCCCATCTATAAAACGGCACAGCTAGATAAGAGGATTCCTAAGAACAGGTCCAACTGTGACATGTTAGCTGGGCGGTTTCCACAGAACCTTTCATCGTTCATTGGCTCACTGGAATGTCCTGTCATCCCGCGAGGCCTACCCCACCACCTGAGATCTAGAGCCAGCCTCAAATCTGGGGGCAGTTCCAGCAACTCCCTACCCTGATCTGGCCCCAGAAAAGCCAGCCCTGCCTTTCCAAGAATGTTGATGTTGTGTGTATTTATTGAATAAGCAGCACTGCCCTCCTCTGTGCCAGCTGTGTCCCAGGCCTGAGGATACTGAGGGGATGAGACATAGCCTCTGCCCTTGAAGGTGACATTCTAATGGGAAGACAGACACATCAACAGATGATGCAGAGCTGACTGGGGCATGCTGGCTGGTACTGCGTGCCGCAAGCTGCAGATGCGAGAATGTGGATGGCAATGCACGGCCTTGCTGATAGGGCTGCAGGCCTGGCCACCGTGGTGAACACTTGCCCTGGGCCATATCTGAAGAGTGTCAGGTTGAGCTATGGAGTCAGGCCACCATGGGGAACTCTTCATAGCTCTTTCACCCGCCACCCAGCAGCAGCTCTTGCTTGACTTACGCCTTTGGCTCTGCAGCCAACCTCAGCATGCTGACCGGGGGCTTGCTGGACACTTGTCTATAAGCTCAGTATGGTTCAGGGTAACAGGAAGCCTCTGCAGCTGGCCTGCCTGAAGTTCAATCTTGGCTCTGCATGCTTTTGGGAAAGTTATTTAACAGCTCTATGCCTTATTTCCTATCTGTAATAAAGGGCTGGTCATGGCATCTACCTGATAGGATGTTTGCTTCTGAAGCCCTGTATAGTGCTGTAGAAAATAGCTGGGCACAGAGCTAGCTCCTGCCAAGGTCTCCAGCTGTTGCAGGTTGGAATTAGAGCTTGGAAAAATATAGCATTTACTCCAGCCTGCTGTGCACGCCATAATCGGTTATAACCCATGGCTATTACACGTTATAACGTGGAAATATGGTATAATTAGCCTTTAGGTTGCCAGAACAAGAGATGACGGTGATAGTCCTTTACACTGGGATAGGGCAGGGCCTCTCAGCAGCGTGTGTTTTCCTTACTAACTGATTCTGTTAGAAAAAGCCCCAGGGTGAATCAGACGTGCCCCTCTCTTTCACAACAGCCTTCCAACTGAAAGCTCACTCATCTCAGAGCGGGTGAGAGTCAGGTGTGCACTATTGCTCCCCTCTGACCATTGAGGAAACCGGGGTTTGGGCGCAAGTTGGTGGTGGAGCCCACACTGGAACCATGACCCCTAACCCCATTCCAGAGCCTGTTCTGCCCCCACTCGTGACCTGAAGGAAGCCTCTTATTTTGGGGTTACAGAGTCTGTGCTGAGGCCCACTCTTGCCTCTGATTCCTGCCTTTCTCAGTTCCCCTGAGCCAGCAGCACGTGAAATCAAGGACTAATGAGGGCACAGAGATGTCCATTCTGGCTCCACACTTCTTGCTTTTCATAAAAAAATAAGCCAGGCCTGGTGGCTCATGACTGTACTCCCAGCTACTTGGGAGGCTGAGGCGGAAATCTTGGGCCCAGGAAGTTTGAAACCAGCCTGGGCAAGATAGCAAGAGCCTGTCTCTAAAAACAGTCAAATAAAAGAACACTTTCTGAGTGCCTACTAAGCACCAACCGAGGTAGGTATTGTAGTTTATATTTTCCAGATGTATCTTTCCATTCACAAATGTGTGTGAGCACTTACTGTGTGTCAGTACCTGTTCCATGCCACGTGTTGTGGTGAAAGTAGGCAAAGGCTGTGCCCAGAGGCAGTTTATGTTCAAATGAGAACAACAGACTCAGAGTTCAGAGGAGTTGGACTGGAATCAGGTCCCTGAACTTAGAAGTTGTTGATTTCCAATCCTTATTCTAGGAGACCCCCTGGCAGCTGCACGAGTTGTTTAGAAATTCCAGGCCCTACACAGGAATCTGTCTGGGACCTGCAGGAGATGGGAGACAGGCCCCGTGGATGTGCTGCTGGGGAGCTCAGAGAGCCCCATGCACCTGTGGGTGACTCCGTTTGTCTTCTGCTTTTACTGGCTTTGGCTCATGGTTGGTTCATGGTGCTTGGTTCTGTCCTCAGAGTGTTGCCTGCATTCAGGGAGTTGGCTGTCAGCACCCTGAGAATTGGAGCAGGTCCCTGTTGGCCATGTGTTTTTGTCACTCAGTCACTCAGCTGCTCACCCCCTTAGCCTTCAGCCAGCAGGCCTGGTGCTCAGCACAGCAAGGAGCTTTCAAGGAGGAGATCCCTGGGAAGCGCTCAGCACAGAGTCTGGGAGCTCAGCTAGGCTGTCCTATACCACCAATGCCAAAACCAGTGAGAAATGCAAGCCACAGGGACCCAGCATGGCATACCTACCAGAAGGGCTAAGATGAAAAGACTGACCTTACGGTGCTGGCAAGGCCATGCGGGAACTGGAGCTCACACATGGCTGCTGGGTATGTAAAGAGGTGCAGCCACTTTGGAAATGAGTTTTATGTGAAGTTTAAAAATTTGTGTGTAATAAAAACAAAAAAGTTTAAACCCTATATTTTGGCACAGTCCTTTTCAATGGAAAGACATTTTCATCCAGTAGAAGGCTGTCATTTCTCAGTCCCTGTTGATAAGAGCACAGTCTGAGGATGTGTTCTTGTGCAGCCATAATATTGCTTTAAAAGGGTCTGTCCATGAGCCGCTGGGGTTTAGGGTCGAGGAGGACTGTGGTGAGGTGTGTGTGGTCATTGTGCCGTTCCTGCTTCTTTGGGCTGCAGTACAGATGGCCCAGGAAGAGGGAGATGTCTGGGAAGGCAGGGCCAGCGGGCCAGGCAGGTCTGGAGGGTTCAAGGAGGGTCCCTCTGTGGGGAAGACTCTGTCTGAGAAGGCATGAGGCACTGGTGGGGAGGGTGAGGCCTGGCACCTCTGACTCCCAGGGCCAAGAAGACATTGGGAGAGGGGTGGGGGATAGCCTGGGGGACAGGCGTCAGTGCCATGCTATCAGGGGTGCTGAGTGAGTCACTGGAGAAGGTACAGGCAGGTGCAGGGACCAGGGGTCAGACATCCTGGCTGGTTCTGCCTCACTGGGCCAGATCTTCTTGAGGGTGATGGGGGCCTGGGGCCTGGCTCGGTACCTGGGATTAGCCTGGCCCCAGAGCATATGGGAGCTCTCCTCTGGGGCCAGGGTCCTGGGGATTTCATCTATGGGCACTGGGGAGTGTGTTTCCGCTGCAAGGTGTGCCGTCGGGGAAGGGCTGCTTTCCCAGGGCTTCCAGAGGGCACAGCCCTTCTCCCTTCTGCCTGGCATGGTGCGGATGGAGCTGATAAGGGGTGGTGGGGGTACAGTGTACCCCTTGAGTGCAGGCTGCTGTCCGCACCTCTGTCCCTCCCTGACCCTTGTCCCAAATCAGACTCTGCTGGTCCTCAGGGTTGAGGTGGGAGAAGTTGCATTCATTCATATTAACTCAGAGCAGGCGCTGAGCTCAACGGGGGAGGTGAAGTAGGGAGCAGGAGAGATGAAGGGACAGATATTTATCGTCCAGTGGGATCCAGGCTGAGACTGAATCTGCATAGGAGTGGCCATGGCTGGGTCAGTCATTCAGGGAAGGCGTCCTGGAAGAGGAGCCATCTGAGCTGAGCCTGTGGGGCTGCTGGGTTTCCTAGAGGGAGTGGTGTAAGGGGAGAGGGGGAGGAGACAGCCTGGCGAGGGCAGAGGGAAAAAACCGCTGAGCATTTCAGCATTGCTGGGAGGTCTAGGGGCTCTGGGGCAGGGGTGGCCATCGGAAGGTGGGACTGCAGAGCTCCTGGCACCTGTAGTTTAGGGTGTCCTGTCCTTGGTCGGGGAGCAGCCGACTTCCTCAGTTTACCTTCAGGGCATCTGAGGAATGTGTGCCTTTTCACCCTTGAGTGAATGCCTCAGGTCTATTGATTAAGGTGGCTCCAGGGAAGCTGTGTGAAGTGAAGCCCATTGGAATCTGGCGAGGGAGCCAGCAGCCCCGCCTCACTCGTCCTTCTCCAAGAGGAGGAAGCCTGCTCTGCTCTTCAGAAACAGAAGGGACTGATGCAGCTGAGGCAAGAAGGGCAGGGGTTCTTTGCACTTGGATTGCTTTCTGATTTCTAGTCTTGGCCCACATGGACTCAAACCTAATAGCACCCAGCCCCAACTGCCCCCCACACCATGTGGATGAATTTGCCAAATACACACTCACGCCCACGGTTAGAGTCATCTGTTTTCGTCTACCGGAGCCTGAGACATCCTCCAAGCCCATGGTTCTCAGAGTGAGGTCCTGGAGCGGCAGTGTCAGCGTTACCTAAATACTCATTAGAAATGCAAATTCTTAGCCCCCACTTTTATAAATTGGGGGTGGGGGTCCAGCCATCTGTGGTTTAACAAGCCCCCCAGGTGTCTCTGAGGGAGGCGCCAGTGTGAGAATCACTGAGCGAATCCACCGTTCCTCAAAGGATTTTGGTTTTGTTTAAATCACAACTCTCGGTGAAATATATTCTACATTTATACATATGCAACGCATCCATCCAACAAGCAAAAGTCTGACAAAACAGTATTTATCCTTCGTCCGTGAGAGGCACTGTGATATTTTTCATTCTATTCTATCTTCTTTCCTTACAAAGCACTTTTGATCAAGACCCCTGAGTTGATTTCACAATTCATGCGTAAGTCACACTCACAGTGTGAAAAACCAGTACCAACCCCGCTGCATTAACTGGCCTGTCCACATCACACCAGTGGCCCATGGCACTCACTGTTCCAGCCAGGCTGGGATCTGTGCTCTGGTACCCTGCCCAGTGCTGACCTGCAGCAGATAGCCAGTGCCCTGCCTGCCTGCCCTCTGACCGGCTCCACCCACAGTGCCAGCAGCCCCTGTCACTCTGTGGCCAGGGCTCCTGGGAGCCCCCTTGAACCTGCTGGGAGCTGTCCCCTTCACAGTCTCTGGAGCCTGAGACAATCACACCTGGCCCCAAGAGCTAAGGCCCCACCCCTTGGAGCTGCCCACCCTGCCTTAGGAACATACCTCTGCAGCAGCCTGGCCTTCATCCCTACCGCAGCTGGGGACCTCTTTTTACCTTGCACACACTCTGCCCCCTCCGCTCTGTCCCATTTCCCTCTTAGCTGCCCTGATGTCTTCTCTCCCTCTCAAACACCTGTATTTGTGTGTTGCTAAGGCCAGCACTCCTGGGTGGAAATCCTGGCGTCCTCCAGACTGTGCCTGGGTTACTTGGGTTTCATTCATTGAATAGAGACTGGAAATGGGTTCTATGGTTGGCGTATTTGGAAAAGGAGGTGCATCAGAGAGCAGCTGGCTTTCCCTACCAGGCACCACTGGTCTGTGACAGCGGGGCTGACTTAAAACGGCTTTGGGACCACCTGCCTCCAAAGCAGTCCCTGGCCAGTGTAGAGTAATTTTGTGACTGTAATTGTAGAGTGGGCCTCCCAACCCCTTCCAAGGTGGGACTTCTTGTGTAACCATGCAGAGCCGGTGGACAAAGGGCGGTGTGGCCCTGCAGCCCGCGCGGCTTTGGTACAGTCCCTTAACCTGCCAAGCCTCTGTCTGCTCACCTCTAAGATGGAATGAAGCCCAGTAATTGCTCCTCACTTTGGATTAGCTGCCTGGCAGAGTTGCTGTGAGATTAAATGAGATAATGCATGGGCGCCATCATTGAGTTCCCATCCCTCCTTTCACACACTTTGTTCTGAGAGTCACCTTCGGCCAGTGCCACAGAGGAGAGGATTGCCAAGGTCCGTCCTCTTGGTACAACCTCCTCTGCGATAAATAAACAAAATTGTGTTCCCAGAATCCACTGGAAAAAGCTTTGGGATTAAGACCAGCTGTAACTCAGTGCCTGAAATTCCATCCAAGCATAAGAGCAGTGGGAAAGAGAGGATAGGGGTGGGAATGTGTGTGGCGGGGCAGGAATGAGTCACAGGACAGCGAGTGAGTCACAGCAAGTGAGCACACCCATGCCAGAACTCTGGGTCAGCTCGTGGTGGGCGGCCCGGGCCAGCTTGCCAGAGCAGGGGCACCAGGCGGTAATTGCTAATGGGGCCTGCCATGGGAGCTGGGTTTACCTGGGTCTGAATCCCAACGCTTTCTGAGTTCCAGAGCAGAATGTCAGTGGGCAGCTGGGTTGGCACCGGGCTGGAGTGAGCGGGCACAGTGTGACAGAGGCTGCCTGGCAGCTGGGGGGCTCAGCTGGTTGTCCTAAACTCTAGATTCTTGAGCTGCAGCTCAAGAGAGATTCCTGCTCTGGAGTTACCTTCCTGGAACTCAGCAGCTCCCATTAGAATTCTCAGAGGGACAGAGAGGGCCATGGAAGCTGTGTGGCACTGGGGGATTTAAGAGCAAAGAGTTTAGACTCAGGTCATCCTTGGTTCAAGTCTTGCCTCTGCTACTTAGCGTCCTGGTGACTTTGGGCAGCGGTGTGAGTGTCATTAAACCTGTTTTCTCAGCTGTAAAGTAGGATAATATGAATGTGTCACTGGGCCTATGTAGGATAAGTGAGTTAATACCTACAAACCTTTTATCATACGGTCAGGCACATGCAGAACACCGGGTAAATGTCGGCTTTTACTGTTATTGATGGAGCCGGGTTCATCACTTTTCAGCAGGCTGTTTGCTTCTCCGAGTCTCAGTTTCCCTCTTTGTAAAATGGGACAAATAATGCCCGCCACGTGACAGTCACTCCCTGAAACTGACATTGCCCCTGTCTTTGCTCGGGAGGGGCTTAGTGTCGTGTTTCAGGGGTGTTCACTAAGGAGATTGGGTTAGGTCCCGAGCAGGATTCTTGGAGCCTCTGGATCGTTGAATGACAAGAAGAATTACAGTGTTTTCAAATTCCCAGATAATATTAATTAATTAATTAATTAATTAATTTTGAGATGGAGTCTCGCTGTCGCCCAGGCTGGAGTGCAGTGGCGCAATCTCTTCTTACTGCAACCTCTGCCTCCCAGGTTCAAGCGATTCTCCTGCCTCAGTCTCCTAAGTAGCTGGGGTTACAGGCTCATGCTATCACGCCCGACTAATTTTTGTATTTTTAGTAGAGATGGGGTTTCACCATGTTGGCCAGGCTTCTCAAACTCCTGACCTCAGATAATTCACCTGTCTTGGCCTCTCAAAGTGTTGGGATTACAGGTGTGAGTCACCGTGCGTGGCCCCAAAGAATTTAAAAAACTGCTGTTAGGATGTTGGAGGGATTGAGACAGAGGTAAGAACCTGGTCCTCATGGGGTATCAGCCCCTCACCAGTGGCATTGCAAAGCCAAGTAGGGGCCCCACCCAGCACCCTGAGCTTTGGAGAGCTGGGGAAGGGGAAGGGAGGGAGAGAGGTCTGTGCCCAGCGACCCCAGGACACAGGGCCCTCAGCCCCAGTTGGCAATCCACGTGCTGACCCAGCAGGCGATCTGCCTCGCGCGTCTTTTCCGTGCCAGTATCCTTTCCTTCCTGCAAGGCTGGTCCTCCAGAGACCAAATTGCATCTCGGCCAATTGCTTTCAGGCCTGGAATCAGGGCAAAGGGAGCTGATGTCCAGATGGACATTCACAGTTACCCGATGGACCACAGGAGCAGCCCTGGCCTGGGGGCCCACACATCTATTTCTCCCTGTCCTCTGCTCTGCCCTGGGTCACAGGAGAGCTGACCCCTGCAGGCTGCATTGTCCCAGCTCCCCTATACTGGCTTCTGGCAGGACCAGAGGTAAGCAGTCCGCTGGGGGTTTCTCTGACAGCCTCTCCACCCCGGGTGGCGTCTCCTGCAGCAGACGTATCTCCTTTGGGGCTCTAGTTCCTGCTGCTCAGCGGCCCCCAGCATGGGTCTAGTAAATCTAACATTACCTCCCTGCCTAGTCTCTCCAGCCTAGGGGCTGATCTCTGGGCTTCCCTTTGTCTCCTTGCAGCTTCTCAGCTCCTCCTCCTCATTACACCCTCCTGGTTGGTAGCTGGACTCGGAGGGGCTTTGCTCTGCTGATTGGACCTTGACTCACACGGGGTTGCTTTCCTCCCAGGGGCAGTTCTATCGGATGCCCCCATGGTAGGTGAAGTTCGACTTTATTTTGGAGTCAATGTGGTCTAGTGAGAATCTAGGGCTTCAGAATCCAATAGAACAAGGTTTAAATCTCAGTGTTACTGCAAGCGCCTCCATGCCCTCAGCCAGTGACTGCAGTCTGCACATTCTTATCCAGGATCTTGGAAAGTAACAGCTGCTCCTGTGCCCTGGGCACCTATTACCACTCCAGGCACCTATTACCGCTCCGGGCACCTATTACTGACCAGGTGCTCCCACACCTGCCCCAGTCAGCCCCACAGCATTCTCAGAGGTAGATGCCCCTGCTGTGCCTGGGGGCGGGGTGGGGAGGAGGCTCTGCCCAGGCCGCCAGCTAATGGACCACAGAGCTCACCTGAGACCAGCCCCGCTGCTCCCCTCTCTGCTGCTCCTGAAATGGGCTGGGGCTGCCTTTCAGACTGGGATGCAGGAGGCCCAAATGGGGTGGTTTTTGGACAAGGGCCTCTCATGGTGTGGGCCTGTCATTATTTCATGAGTGTTAGTACCTTCTCTTCCATGGCTGGCCTTTTCTTTTCGGTCTGCATCATGTTTGCCAGTATCTCCGAGTTAACCACATGCTTCCTTATGACATTTCAGCTTCTTCAAAGCACTCTGAGCTTTCTTTATGACTCAGATTAAGGTGTCCCATTTTGAGAAGATGGCTAAAGCCTGGAGCTCAGATTCTGGAAGCTTCCCGTCCTCTCCCAAAGTGCATCCTTGCTGTCCATTCCTGGGGAGACTGTGTCTCCAGCCGTGCCCACAGGCCTTATTCACCTCTGGGGGACTGGCTGGTCTTCCAGGCCCATGGCTTTTGACCCAGGTTCTGTGTTCTGAGCATGTGCTGAGTTTCAAGCCTGCCTCACCATCTGCCCCAGCTCGGGGCTTTCCATCATGAAAAAAAAAAAAAATCACTTCTCTTCCGCTGTCATTTGTGATAACCACATGGACGCTGAAACCCAAACCCAAGGCTGTTTCCTTTCTGTCTCCTCCGTACATCAGCGCCAGCATGACCTAGAAAGGGTCAGCACCCTCCTGGCCAGCCCTCTCACTGACTCAGTGGGGACAGCTCAGAGACACGCCTAGAGCCCCACTCTCCCGCTGCCTGCAGCCACACCCCAGGGATGTCCCCAGACGGGGCTTGGAAACAGAAACTACTTGTTTTTCTTCTTTTTACCTCCGAGCACAGTTATTTTGCAATATTGTTTGGAAAATGCACAGTGCCTTTTTTTTTTTTTTTTTTTTTAATGCTATCTCCATTTAACCAATCCAGAGATGAAAGTTCTCCCCTCCCAGAGAGGCATGTTGGCTCTGCTCACTCCTGCAACCTTTTCTCATTGTCCTTGGCCGTGTGTATCTGCCATCTGTGCAGTGACCCCGGTGTCAGCCTCCCTCTGAGTGCAGAGTGCTTCCCTCCTCCACCCACCCTGGCCTGGCGCTGTCTCCCACCTGCCCCTCCAATGCCTAACCCTTGCCAGCTCCAGTGCCCTCAGCAGGCAGTGCCTCCCAGCCACCTTCCTCAAGCCAGGTGACAACCACTCCTTTGAGGTCCCGTGGCCCCTGACCTCCTGTCTCAAAGCTCGTGCTGGCCTCACTGTAGCTGCCTTACTGTGCGTCCATCCCTGCCCTCCACCCCTACTGCACTGGACATGGAACCTCACCAAGCCAGAGCCACACTTGGTCTGTCTCCACATCCTCAGCACCTGCACTCAGCAGCCACTTAGTGCACTGATTCATTAGTCTATCAGTCGGTAACCCAGTTCCTATGCTGCTCCAGCCTTGAGCTGGTGAGACAGCTGCTGTCTGGATGCAGGTTCCCAAGGAAGGAAAACCCTCCACCCAACACCTGTGCGTTTGGTAAAAAGGAACTATTTCCAAGCATGGTGTGTGCTCCAGGCTCTGGGCAATTTTTTATTTTATTTTATTTTATTTTATTTTATTTATTTATTTATTTATTTATTTATTTATTTATTTATTTTAGAGACAGAATCTCTCTCTGTCACCCAGGCTAGGATGCAATGGTACCATCATAGCTCAGTGCTGCCTGGAGCTTCCGGACTCAAGTGATCCTCCCACCTGGCTAATTTTTTTTTTTTTTTTTTTGGTAGGGACAAGGTCTCACTATGCTGCTTGTGCTGGTCCTGGGCTCAAGTGATCCTCCCATATCAGCCTCCCAAAGTGCTGGGATTACAGGCGTGAGCCACTGTACCTGGATGGGTTTTTAAATTAATTAAATCTAGGTGTTATCTCCATTTTCCAGATGAGAATATGGACATCCAGAGAGGTTAAGTGACCAGCCAGATGCCACACAGCTAGTGAGTCATGGGGTCTTGACCACTAGGACCAATTCTAGATCCTTCTGGCCTCATGGCTGGCTCTTTCCCAGACGCGTGCCTGTGGGGTCACTTAGCCAGCTAGCTTTGCTGTCTGCTGGGCTTTCCTCAGTTTCTGGTTGTAGCCTTGGACCACCTGAGGGAGGGGCTGGCTCACAACAGCCTGTAGGCCAAGTGCCCTTGTGGTGTGTTTTTGTCTAGCCAGTGAGCTGAGAATGGGTCTGACATTTTCAAAGGGTTGTAAAAACAAGGAAGACAATGCAACAAAGACTGTATGTGGCCCGAGACAGCTAAAAATGTTTTCTACCTGACCCTTTACAGGAAGAGTAGACCTCTGCCAATAGACAGTGTTCCCCAGACCATTGTTCCTTGCAAGGGGTTCAGGGAGTGACCAGCGGCTGTGCAATAGTTGTGGGGGGCTGGCTTACCTCAGCCTGCCTTAGAGGGAGTGGTGACAGAGGCAGCAGTGCTCTAGGCTGGCTGAGGAGCGGTCTGACCGGCAGAGAAAGGGAGGACCGAGAGCAGTCTGATAGTCCCAGGGCAGAAGCTAGTCCCCAGAACCTGGCGTGCAGAGGTCACAGTAACATCGACCCTCTCAACCTACAACCTCAGAAGTCCCTCAGAGACTCTGTATTCAACTGTCCCTTATACCACATGAGGTGGTAAAGAAGCTCCTCTGAGAGCTTCTTCAGAGTAGTATAGTGTCTGCTGTCTGCTTATTTGATGCTGTGGTCGTAGCATCAAGTCTGGCTCTTAGCATGTGCTTAAGTCCTATGTTTCATTGAACTGAAGCAAAATAGGCAGAATTGGCCAAGAGGAGGCTCAGGTCTCCTGAACTCTGCCTGCAGCCTCGCCCAGCCCACAGTTTGGTTGGTTTGAGGCACCCCTGCCTGCTCAACCCCCCTGGGTCCCTGGGTTTCATCTTCTATACCCTCTGGACACCAACCACTGAGCCTCACAGGCCACAGGCGTTGCCAACAAGAAGGGGTGCTCTAAAGCCTCGCTGCCCATTGATAATTAGAGCCACGCTTCCCCACTGTCCCATCATCTGAGATTCAGCGGGACTCGTCTCTGTCCCTCCCATTCTTTGCTTAATAAAAATAAAAGCTGAGTTTTTGGAAGCCAGTCAAGTCACACACTAGCCGAGAAATTAGAGCCAAAACAAATACATTTAAATGCTTGCACATCCAATGTGCTTTTCAAGTAAAGCATTCAAAAGCAGGGAGTGGCTACAGGGAACATATTCAGTTGTTACAAAAAAATCAAAACAGGCCTGAAGGAAAAGCAACTCATTGGGAGAATCACAGGACGGGTTTCCAGAGCACAGCCCGCTAGGTTGCCTGCCTCCCCCGGCCAGCCCGCGTCCTTTGGCCCAGCACGCGTCTGATGGCCTCTTCCATTTTCTCCTTCTCTTTCATGGGTTCTCCCCTGAAGCTTCCTCTGGCCCCATGGAGGGCCTGGGGAGGGTGCCCAGCTTCCCAGTAGATACTTACTAACTGATGAGTGAAGACAATTTTTATTTTTAATCGTGATGATTTTTACTGCAATGTAATAAAAATTGTAATGTAAATTCTAACTGCTTAATAGAAAAAAATAAGGAAAAAAACACTTTCAACAGTGGTCCTACCCATCTCAACCAAGTGGCCTTCAAGGTCACTGTGCCTCTCCCCCCATGCCGGGAGAGAGAGGCCTGAGGGTCCCATGGGATGTGCTTAAAAGCCAGGCCTGGAAAGGGCTAAGGCCACTGCAAACAGCCCCGGCTTGATCACACAGACCATTTAATGGCAAGACGTCCCAGCCTTTTTCTTGAACTCCTGAGCTCAAGCGATCCTCCTGCCTAAGCCTCCCAAAGTTCTAGAATTATAGGCATGAGCCACCATGCCCGGCCCCAGCCTTTTGCTATGACTGTAATTTTTTGTTAATGTTTTGTTTTGCTTTTACTAGTTGTTGAGCTGTGACTACTTAATATAAAATTTTGTCTCTTTTTTGGTATTGCCATTATATCCTACAAATTCCCATTCATGAATTCATTTTAAGCCCCTTTTTGCTGGCTGCATAATATTCTAAAGTGCAAATGTACAATAACTTACTTAAGCAATCCCCTATAATTGGGCATGTGAGTTGTTTCTGGTTTTGTTTTGCCATTTTAAATAATGCCGTGTTGAGTTTTTTGATGCGTTAAACTTTATACCCATTCTGGGCTCATTTAACAACATTGGCCTTACTCTCTACAAGGTATTGTGGGAGATTGGAGGATAAATGAGATAAAATCCCTTTAAATAAAATGCAGATACAAATAACTTTAGTTCAAAGCAGTTACGTGGTTGCTATATACTCAGACTAGAACTGGAATACGGAAGAGTTTTGCCTGGACTTACTGGGATTTCAAGAAAGTCACAGGAGAAAATCTGAGACTTTGCAGCCATAGCCCAGGGGAAGTCAAATGGACAGTCCAGCAAAAGGGGTCTCTGGTGGGTGACCTATGCCAGCAGCAGGTGTTACCTGGGCTGGCATAGCAAGCGGGTTGCATCTCAAGCGTTAAGTTCGTTTTCAGTGGTTGCGAGGAGTACTATGCGGACGTCAGAGGGGAGCGGCTCAGTGGGTAACTTTAGCAGCGCCTGCCCATGGACCCAGGTTGGTGGAGCAGTGGGGATGGCATACACCTAACACGGCCATCCCCAGCCTGAGAGGTTCATCTCAGGGAGAGCTCAGGGCTGGTTTTGGCTTGGCCCATGCCCAGAACTCTGTTCCTTAGGTTGAGGCCTCTTTGAGCCATTCAAATTAAGACGATTATGGGTCCAGACATTTCGGACTGCAGGTTTTGAGGTCCTCTTTTGGAGAGCGTGCAATCTGAATAGACAGACGAGAATTGCCTCTGGGCCCTAAGCTGGGAGAACAGGAAGCAGGGAACCTGGGAGGCCGAAGACAAAGCAGTTTTGCCAGGCTAGAGCCCTGGACTGCTTCTCCCAGAGGACAGACCTGTTTTCCTTCCCTGCTTAATTCCAGTCCTGACAAATGCACCCACCTCTGGCCGTATTGCCCGACTAGGAGCGCCAGGGGAGGGCTGGTGGTGGGAGTGGGCCTGTCCCAGGTGTCCTGCCGGGGGCCTCTCCACAGCCCCCTACATTCCTGCCTGTTGAACTGATCTGTGGCCCTTTCTTAAGCCCCTGCAGGTGCCATGACTCAGCAGCCCCAGGAGGACTTTGACAGGAGCGTGGAGGATGCCCAGGCATGGATGAAGGCTGTGCAGGATCAGCTGCAGGTCAATGACAACACGCAGGGGCCTCGCGCAGCCCTGGAGGCCAGGCTGTGGGAGACAGAGGTATGCAGAGGCGTGACCTCAGATGGCCCTGTGGTCTTGGCCCCGTCCTGCCCCGCCCTCAGAACTCAGGTTTCCTATCTGTTAAAGGCAAGGGTGGACTAGACCAGTGTTTCTCAAACTCTGATGTGCACACAGATCTCCTGGAGATTTTGTTTAAGTGCAGACTCTGATCCGGTCTGTGGAAGTGAAGCCCCAGACTTTGCTTTTGGCAAGTTCCAGGTGATACCATTATTGCCGGTCCTTGGAACACACTCTGATGATAAGGAACTAGAGCCTGTCCTCTCACCCTGCTGTCCCTGCAAGGGGAACCTGTGCAGCCAGGTGGGTCCCCCAGCCCTTGCTGGGGGGCTTCCCACCCCTTCTCTGCTTCTGCCTGGTTGGGGTCCCTGCCAGATCTGGATTGGCCAAGGTCTTCCCCCAGAGGAGAGGAGAAGGGGCTCTGCCCAGCTAGGAGTGACTTCCTGAGCTTCTCCAGAACTGGAGTCTGGCTTTACCCACCCCACCTGGCACAAGTCCAGGTAGCACTCAGTGCTGGTGCCCAGTGCCTGGCCTGGCATCGTGGTGCCCCTCTCTGAGGGTGGGTTGCCCACAGCCTGGGGACAAGAGGGAAGAATACTGAGCTAAGAGTCAGCAGCTGGAGTTATTATCTCCTTGCTGATGCTAGATTGCTGTGTGACCTTGGTCAAGTCTCTGTCCCACTCTGGGCTTCAGTTTTCCCATCTGTAAATGGAGCAGTTGACTTACACACCTCTGGGGTCACATCCATTTAGATACTCCATAATTCTAATTTATCACCCAACAATGGTTGCTCGCAGTTGGGGGGTGCTGCCTTCTCCTGCAGCAAACCAGTCACCCAGCCAGGCTGGAAGCAGTGGTGACCCCACAGCTGGTTCCTTGTGTGTGTTGTCTTCTCGATTCTGCACACTGCGCACCGTATTGCGTATATCTCGTGCCCTTTCTGGAAGTGGACAGTGGGAATTAAGAATCCTCATCACCTTTCTCGGTCAATGTTTGATTTCAGTGTCACCACCACATCCAGAGGCAGGGGCCATTGTCTGCCTTTTGCAACTGGGAAATGGAGTCTCCTCACACCGTTTCCTGTGCCTGGAGAGCCCTCTCACTCACGTTCAAGCTCTCTGCTGTGCTCCCTTTGCCCTCTGTTTGGGAAGCTCCCTCACAGATCACCCAAGAGTGGAATAGCCCCTGCTTTCCGCCATCCCTGTGCCAGGGCTGGGGCTGTGCAGGTGGGTGAGGCCCACCCTGCTCTTGAGGGTTCCCAGCCTAATGGAGACACATATGCAGTCAGGGTGACTGCACAAGCATGTATAAGGCACACCCCTAACATGGGTCCCGTGATGTTATTTTCTTCCTCTAAAACCTTCCATGGCTCTCACTGTCCACCAAGAAAAAACAAACTTCACCCGGCATCAAAAGTCCCCCACTATCTGCACCGCTCTGTTTTCCAGCCTTAGCTCTCCACACTGTCACCCCTCCCAAGCTCACACCGGCCTTAACTCCAGCCATTGTCACCCCTCCCAAGCTCACACCGGCCTTAGCTCTCTACACTGTCACACCTCGCAAGCTCACGCCAGCCTTAGCTCCAGCCACTGTCACCCCTCGCAAGCTCACACCGGCCTTAGCTCTCCACACTGTCACACCTTCCAAGCTCACACCAGCCTTAACTCCAGCCACTGTCACCCCTCGCAAGCTCACACCGGCCTTAGCTCTCCACACTGTCACCCCTCCCAAGCTCACACCGGCCTTAACTCCAGCCACTGTCACCCCTCCCAAGCTCACACCGGCCTTAGCTCCAGCCACTGTCACCCCTCCCAAGCTCACACCGGCCTTAGCTCCAGCCACTGTCACCCCTCTCAAGCTCACACTGGCCTTAGCTCCAGCCACTGTCACACCTCGCAAGCTCACGCCAGCCTTAGCTCCAGCCACTGTCACCCCTCGCAAGCTCACACCGGCCTTAGCTCTCCACACTGTCACACCTTCCAAGCTCACACCAGCCTTAACTCCAGCCACTGTCACCCCTCGCAAGCTCACACCGGCCTTAGCTCTCCACACTGTCACCCCTCCCAAGCTCACACCGGCCTTAACTCCAGCCACTGTCACCCCTCCCAAGCTCACACCGGCCTTAGCTCCAGCCACTGTCACCCCTCTCAAGCTCACACTGGCCTTAGCTCCAGCCACTGTCACACCTCGCAAGCTCACGCCAGCCTTAGCTCCAGTGACTGTCACACCTCGCGAGCTCACGCCAGCCTTAGCTCCAGCCACTGTCACCCCTCACAAGCTCACACCGGCCTTAACTCCAGCCACTGTCACCCTTCACAAGCTCACACCGGCCTTAGGTCCAGCCACTGTCACCCTTCACAAGCTCACACCGGCCTTAGGTCCAGCCACTGTCACCCTTCACAAGCTCACACCGGCCTTAGCTCCAGCCACTGTGACACCTCACAAGCTCATGCCCTCCTTCGATTGGCCGAAGACCTCCTAGACTTTCCATCGCCAACTCTTTGTTCACGTGTTGCCTCTGTTAGGAATGCTCTTTTGTTTGGGTCTGCGTGTACACAAGAAATGAAACCCTCCTGTCCGTGTATCTTTCCTGACCAATTTCCCCCTTTCTCAGCCCCAGCTCCTGACCTTCCCTGTCTGTGGGCATCACAGCCCTGCCTGTGTGCTCACTGTGTTAAGGTGCTTAGCATTTCAAACTTTCTACCCTTTGCTGGCAGGTCTTTCCCCGCAGCTGGTGGTTCTGGTTTAAGCAAAGTCAAGGGCGGTCCTTATGAAGACACATTGGCAGGCAGGGTGGATGGGCCCTGGAAGCCAGAGGCAGCACTTCTGTGGGCCCCGAGGGGGTGGGAGTCCAGGCAGAGGGCAGTCATGGCCTGCACCTTCTGCCACTGTCTCCTCCCACGGAGCTCCGGCATGCTTCATTTATTGTGTGTTTTGCCATTTTCAAAACCAATTTCACAGTAAGAAAGAAAACATTTTCCTGTTGCCAGCTGGTAAGAGGGGGCAGCTAGTGCCTCTCGACCTACCCATGGGACCTGCCCCCAGGTTCTGGGATCTCCCTTGTGCTTCCTCCACCAACTCTGTTAGGCTTGTCTCCAGTGCCTGTTTGCTGCAGTGACGAGGACATGGACTCTGATCCAGTTCTGATTCTTAATAGCCATGCAGCCGGGGGGATGTCCCATGCCTTCCCGGGACCTCATGTTCCCATCTGTAGAGCAGGAGCGAACCCCCTCAGCCCTCGTGTTCCCAAGGGGTTAAGGGAAACTCCAGAATCCTCATGGGATGGGAGCTTTCTGTAAGGTGTGATTGGAGAACCCATCACTTCTGGGTTGAGAGCTTGGCTACTGGGCCTGCAGACCTGGGCTCCAAAATCTGCCGTGGCTGTGACACCTCAGGAGGGTTTCCCAGAGCTCTCTGAGCTTCAGCTTGCTTCCGGGGAGAGTGATAGCTGCTGCCTTGCAGGAAGGAAGGAGGATTGAGGAGAATCACTTATAAACACGCTTGTATGCACAGTGCAGGGTATGCTGACAGAGCTGGCTAAATGGAGGCGATTGTTTCTTGTGGTTTTAGAAGCTGGGATACACAGTGTACCAATTGTCCCTGACCATCCCCAGAGCCTCCAGGAGTGGGTCTTAGGAGCTTCCAGCCACACTCCCAGGTCCAGTATAGGTAGTTATTTATTTGTTTATTGAGATAGAGTCTCGCTGTATTGCCCAGGCTGGAGTGCAGTGGCACAATCTCAGGCTCCCTTGTCCTGTATCTGGGTCCTGGCCTGAGCCAGGCAGCTTCCTCACCAGCTTCTGGGCCACCCTCTTGGTCAGGAGCATCCTGGTGTTTCCCAAAGCTTGGTTTCCCAGTGCACTCAACCTTCAATATATCTTACTTCCCTACCTTTGCTCAAATATCCTTCTCCAATTGTCTTTAATTAGAGACCTGCAGGCTTGATGCCAATGCCACCTTCTCCACAAAGCCTTCCTGGATTTCTCCCATCCCTCCTTGAGCTCTCATACAAACTTTGCGGTCTCTTCTGACCCTTTTTGCAGTCATCTACGCTCTTATCTGCAGCCCTCTTTCCTACCAGCTTGTTCATCCAGGACCCTAGCACCCAGCGTAATGCTCAGCTGGGGGTCACCTGGTCTTGGCTGGGTTGAGGGAAAACCCTGCTTAACCCCATTCCTCCACTTTCCTGGTCTCCTGATTCTTCTCTCCAAGGTGTTTCCTTACATCCACTCCCCACCTTCTCCTTGACCTCATTGGCTGCTTCAAATTGGAATAATTTTGTGACTGCAATTCAAGTACTTTCTCCCACTTGGCCGCGCAGCCCTTGCCAAGCGCTCCTGGACTGTGTCCTTGCTGGTGATGGGCTATAAAAGAACCTCGCACCAGCCAAAGAGTGTAATCATCAGGGCAGTCAAAGAGAGTGGAGTCTACTTCTCAAAATTTGGCTTTTCCAGCCCAGCCACAGCCTCTGGCCTCCTCTGGCTTCAGGCCTCCAATAAACACCCTACAGGTTGATCTTTCAGGGCAGATGTTTCTTCTCCAGGTCGGGGAAGGCGGCTTGGTGTCTGGCCTGCCTTTGGACCAGCCAGCTCCTCTGCTTTGGTAAAGAAGCATCAAACTCACTCCCTTGAAAAGGCAGCGGGTCTCAGGTCTTTGTGTCCCCCTCTGTCCAGCCTGTGCCTCTTTCATGAGGATAAGAAGGACAAAGGTCCAGGGGCCTGGGGGACCACACAGTCAGGACACCAGGCTTTGGAGAAGGGGCCATTGTCCACATGGGACATTCCAGACCTGGCTGCTCCTTCTGGGTGTGGCCAAGGGACATGGAATTTCACTTCTTCCCCAGAGTTGTTGGCTCCTGTGATTTTCAGAGCTGGACTCCATCCGAGCTGCAACTGGGAGCAGGTGTGGAGGAGACTTCTCTGGCAGCTACAGAGAATCATTCCTAAGGCTTGTGGTTTCCGTGGGTCCCCAGCTCCCCCGTTTGTAAAATTGGACTTATCGTGATGCCCGTCTTGCTAGCTTGGGGAATATGAGTCTCCTTTCACATTTCTGGGAATCAGAAACATCATCTTACTTTTTTTTTTTTTTTTTTCCTGAGATGGCATGTTGCTCTGTCACCCAGGCTGGAGTGCAGCGGTGTGATGGCTGGAGTAAAGTGGCGCGATCTCGGCTCACTGCAGCCTCCGCCTCCCGGGTTCAAGCAATTCTCCTGCCTCAGCCTCCTGAGTAGCTGGGATTACAGGTGCACGCTGTCGTGCCCAGGCTAATTTTTGTATTTTTAGTACAGATGGGGTTTCATCATGTTGGCCAGGATGGTCTCGAACTCCTGACCTTGTGATCTGCCCGCCTCAGCCTCCCAAAGTGTTGGGATTACAGGTGTGAGCCACCGTGCCTGGCCCTTTTTTTCTTATTTTTATTTTTTTAGTGACAGGGTCTTGCTCTGCTGCCCAGGCTGGAGTGCAGTGGTGTGATCATGGCTCACTGCAGCTTCAACCTCCTGGGCTCAAGCAATCTTCCTGACTCAGCCTCTTGAGTAGCAAGGACTATAGGCATATGCCACTATGCCTGGCTAGTTCTGTTTTGTTTTGTTTTGTTTTAATAAAAAACAATGCTTTTGGAGAGATGGGGTCTTACTATCTTGCCCAGGGTGGTTGCAAACTCCTGGCCTCAGCGATCCTCCTGCCTTGGCCTCCCAAAGTGCTGGGATTACAGGCATGAGTCACCACGTCCGGCCTACTATTATTTTTAATCAAATTAAATCTCTCTCTGAATGGCAACAAATTCATCCTCAGCCATGCTGTGGAACCCTGCCCCTGGGTGGTGTGAAACGTCCTGGGTGGATAATCATATTCAGTCTAGAACATTCCGCACTGACCCTTGGGTCTTCGGGCCACACTGGCCACTATGGTACTTTTGTTTGCCCCATCGTTGCTTGCTGCTGAGAGGGACTAGGGGTCCCTGTCTGGGTACTTGCTGTGGCCATCACCCCCTGGGCTCCTGCCACATCCTGCTACTTGGCCAAACAAACCCCCTTTCCTCTCTTGGGGCGTCTCCCCATTCTTCACTCCCTGAGCACCCCCCACGCACGTGCACACAGAGACAGCCTTTGGAAGGAGCTTGTTTGCCTCACTGTTTGGTAATGCACGTAGGAGGGGAAGTCCCTCTATACTGTTATCATCGTCATCACCATCAGTCATCATCAATGATTATTGTATGGAGTAACAAAAAGGATGGGGACCGTTGCCCATTTGCACACATTGGGGAAGGGTCTACATAACTGTTCAACAGTTTACAAAGTACACTAACTTATACCCATGTTTAATTCAGTGTTTTTATTTTATTTTTATTATTTTTAATATTATTTTTTGAGGCAGGGTCTCACTCTGGCACCCAGGCTGGGATGTAGTGGCTTGATCATGGCTCACTGCAGCCTCGACCTCCCAAGCTCAAGCAATCCTCCCACATCAGCCTCCCAAGTAGCTGGGACTACAGGCGTGTGCCACTACATCTGCCTAATTTTTAAGGTTTTTTTTTTTTTTTTTTTTTTTTGTAGAGACGTGGTCTCACTGTGTTGTCCAGGCTGGTCTCAAACTCCTAAGCTCAAGCAATTCTCCCGCCTCAGCCTCCCAGAGTGCTGGGATTACAGGCATGCAGCACTGTACCTGGCTAATAGTGTTTTTAAAGTTAATATTATATAACCCTGGGAGATGGACAAGCAGAGATTGTTATCGTTGTCTCAGGATGAAAAAGGGAATCTCAGAGTAGTCTAGTGACCTGCCTGGGGTCACATAGCTGTCGGTGGGGCCGCATTCCACATGGCAGGAGCTCCTCCCTCACCCCAGCCGTGGGGAAGGGTCAGAGACAAGCAGGCTACTGGGAAGCCAGTGTGAGGACACTGACCGCCAGCCCCCGGGGAGACAGGCTAGGGGTCTGAGCTTGAGCTTTAGGCCATGCCTACTGTTAGTAAAGACAGATCCGAAGATAAGGATAATAATAATAATAGTGAGCAAGTAGTGACTGGGATGCAGTGTGGACTGGGCAGTGTGCTCATGGCTCTCCCTACATTACCTAATGCTTATCTTCCCTCATTCTTAGGCCTAGAGAATGTCACTCCTGTGACAAAGGTCACATCAGTAGTGAGGAGTGGCCCTGGGTTTGGAATCCAGTCATATTTGCCTGCAGAGACCAAGCCTTGGCTGCCACTGAATAATAACAGTGGAATAGTAACTGGAATAGTAACATCAATGACAACAGTTAGCATTGCTTGGAGATTTACTCTTTGCTGGACATCATGTGTTGGTCTTGGTCCTCCAAGAAGCTGACACCAAGATGAGATAAAATGTGCATAGCATTTATTAGGGGGATCACCCCTGGGAGAATATGGGGAGGAAGGGAACCAGGAGAGGCTGGTCAGAGGGATGGAGATGTGACCCCAAGGCCAGAAGAGCAGGGAGGAAGGAGCAGGGTCAGGAGGGGCCATCTCAGACTGCTGTGGGTTCTAAGGCAGTTAGCAGGAACATGGGCTGTCTGTGAGTTACAGTCACTCACTCAGCATCTCCCAGGAATGGAGCTGCTTCAGTGTCCCGGCTGCTCTTGGTCTCTGGTGGGAGCAGCCTCAGGAGCAAGCCTCTGGTGCAAACTGCAAAAGACAGAGATGATTCTGGAGCCTCAGCTGGGCCCCGGGTTGGGCCAGCTGTCCCCCTGAGAGGTAGATTCTCACGCCGTACACTGAGACATGTACCTCACATGCATTTTCTCATCATTTAATCCTGAAAAAAATCTGAGCGATAGATGTGATTAATACTTTCTTTTTACAAATGAGAAAACCAAGTCCAAGGAGAGAACGAAACTTGTCTGAGTTCACACTCTAGAAATGGGCTGAGTGGGGAAGGAGGGAACCATTCATTGCACAGCACCCAGCATGCTAATCGCCTTTGCTCCCGCCTCTTACCCTCAGAGCTATTAGCAGGTTGCCCAAGACCCCACAAGAAGGGGTGCAGGGGTTGAGATGTGAATCCCAGATCCTCTGGGCTTCGAGTCCTGGCTCTTTGCACCCTGCCACTGTCTTCCCGAGGCTGTGCCTGTCTGCCTTTGGCTCAACCCTGGAAACTGGCTTGTGTGTCCACAACAGAAAATATGCCAACTGGAGCCCGAGGGGCGTGTGAAGGTGGACCTGGTGCTACGGATGGCCGAAGCCCTCTTGGCATGCTGCCCTGGGGACCGGAAGCCCGAGATCCTGACCCAGCTGAAGGACATCAAGGCCCAGTGGGAGGAGACGGTCACCTACATGACTCACTGTCACAGGTAGGGCATCCAGGGCCTCTGTCCACAGCCGCCGTTGACCCTCCTTGACCACCGCGGCACTAGCTTGGGCCCTCTGCCCAAGAGACATTTCTCTAGTCCTGGGATTCCAGGAGACAGGATATTCTCTTGGGATTAGGGCCAGCCCTGCCTGCGTCTTTCTAATTATAATCAGGTTGAACGATGATAATAGACACCGGGAACCCAGCATGTTTTGCCAACAATTCCCAAGAGACTTACCGTGTGTGCATCCTCCAGAGCATGGCATAGTGGCTCTGGAGAAAGAAGGCCTAGGGCCCTGCTGGCACTGTAGCCAGACTCCCTGCCTGTACCAGGAGCTGGGTGGTGGTCGGTGGGGACAGGGAGTGGTGGGGAGCAGACACTCGGACAGACCTGGCATTGACTCTTGTCCTGCTGGTTACTTCCTGTGTGGCTTTGGGAAAGCTACCTGACCTCTCTGAACTTCAAGCACCTCCTCTGGACAATGGGAATGATCAAGTGCTCCTTGAAGGTTGTTAGGAGGTTAGAAGGGGATAGCAAGTGTCAAGAGCGAGGTACACTGCTTGGCGCAAAGTAGGCCCTCAGTAAACAAGAGCTGCCAGGATCATCTCCTTTTTTATAAAGCAAGGATGTGCATGGAGATGGGAATGACTCTGCCCAGTGCTTTCTGTTTTCTAAATCCTTGCGCTTGAAATTCCAAACAAAGTGGCTTGATGTTGGCTGGGGAGATAGAGCCACCTCCATGTTAGAGATGGAGAAACTAAGGCAAGCGAAGAGGCAGGGTTGCAGAGTGAGTTCACAGCACCCCTGGAACCCACACGCAGGCTCCCAGCCTTCCATCCTCATTGGGTTCAACAAGCCCACAGATGCAGCGGTGCTTTGCAGCTGCCTGGACACATCCCAACCGCAGTCTGCTCCTAATATTAGTGGGTGTGCGTGTGCCAGGGGCCTGGAGAAACTGTGTTCAGAGCCCCAGTGCCAGAGAAAAATGATTGGGGGTGTCTGTGCATTGATAGTGGGAGTTCAGGGCCAGGATTTAAGGTGCTGGAGGTAAAGGACTCCCCAAGATGCATCCCCAAAACTGGTGGCTCTGGGAGGAAGTTTGGAGTCTGAGCTCCCCCTGGCTCCTACCCTCACACAGGGAGCTTATTTACTGGGCAGAGGGTCTTATCCAGTAGGACTGAGGGAGGGTCTAGAACCTGGAGTGTCAACCAGCTGCCCAAGTGACTCAGGGGCCAGAAAGGGCATCATCATATCCCCAGACCACAGCCCTCTAGTATTGGGGAGGGGGTGGCAGCACGGATCCCCGACCCGGGAGGCAGGTGGCGGGTTCCCTCACAACCTTGAGGTCTCTGTGCCCACAGCCGCATCGAGTGGGTGTGGCTGCACTGGAGCGAGTACCTGCTGGCCCGAGATGAGTTCTACCGCTGGTTCCAGAAGATGATGGTCACGCTGGAGCCCCACATCGAGCTCCAGCTGGGCCTGAAGGAGAAGCAGTGGCAGCTGAGCCACGCCCAGGTGCTGCTGCACAACGTGGACAACCAGGCGGTGCTCCTGGACCGGCTGCTGGAGGAGGCAGCCTCCCTGTTCAACAGGATCGGGGACCCCAGCGTGGATGAAGATGCCCAGAAGAGAATGAAGGCCAAGTATGATGCAGTGAAGGCCAAGGCCCAGGTGAGGGTGAGGCTGAGTGGGCTGCATCTTCACCCACCCATCCATGTATCCACTCTTATCTATCCATTCCAGCCACTGTTTGCCTACTCTCAAGCTGTCTACCTCCTGTCAATCTATCTTCCTACTATCAATCCATCTACTCACCTGTTCCCTATCCAACCACCCTCCCATCCATCTACCCACTCACCCATCTACCTCCCCACTAAATCACCAAATCTCCCCTTCACTATCCACCCACACACCACCCCATTCACTTATCTACCCCACCATTTGTTCATCCACGTATCCTGCCACCCATCTGTTGACTCACTCTTCCATCGACTTCCCTGCCAGCCTAACCAATCTCCTATTCGTCTCTTCAAACAATTGCCCACCCATTCATCTATCTATCCATTCACCTACCCATCAACCGAGCCACCTCTTCCTCACTCACCCATTCACTCATCCATCTCTCCACTGCCTACCCCTTCACCACCTACCTACCCACTATCGACCGTGACCCACTCGTTTATCCCACCATCCACCCACCTAGCTACCCATCCCCCAATCCTCACCTACCTACTCTTCCACCACCCCCTCACTCATCCACCATTATCTACCATCCAGACACCCAGTGTTGCGCAGTGCTTAATATACATATGGGTGTGTTGACCGACTGGTGGACTGTGATGTTCACTTTGATCCAAACAGCTTCCCCCCCTTCTCCTCCTTTCTCTCTCTTCCTCTCTCCCTCCTCCCCTCCCTTCCTCCTTCTACCCTTTAGTCCTTCTCCTTCAGTGTTTCCTCCTTGCTCTCTCTTGCCCTTGCCCCAGTCCCTGTGTCCATCCCCTGTCTGCATTTCCTCAACCCATTCTTGCCTTAATTAGGAAACAGTTCATTGAATTACCAAGTCCAATTATATTTTTTAGAAATTTCATTTGGTTCTGTATTATGTCTCCCTGTTCTTTTTAATACATTTTGTCATTTTCCCCCTGAGATTTTGCATTCCTCCCCGATATAGCTTATATTTGCAATCATTCTAAACATACGTATTTTATAGTCTCCATCAGATTGTTCTAGTGGCTGAAGTTCCAGGGTCTAAGGCTGAAGCTCCATGTCAGGCACCTATGTGTCCCCTGACATGGTGGATTGTTTCCTTGGGAGGCGTCGTCCTTTTGAGCTCCGAGCTCAGCCTAAGTAGGCTGTGTCTGCAGAAGCCCTCGGCTGGGACACCACCTGAGAGTGGCTTTCTGTTGGCTTCAGCCGGGCTGCCCCGGAGGTTTATCTTCATGACTCCTATTTTTATGTCAGTGAATTGGCTTGGGGGTTCCCAGATCAAGCAGATATTGTAAACATGAACCCCAAGCCAGAATCATGCAACAGGCCCCAAGTCCATGGCTAGTGGGGGCGGGCAGTCACTTGAGGCTCTGTCTTTTTGCAGTGGTCTCTGTTGCCTCTGAGCCCAAAGTCTCACTTCTTACTCTAGCCTGAGCATTAAACCCAAGCTTCTAGTAACCAAGACTTCAGGCACCTGTGTGAGCTTAACAGGGTGGTTTCCTGGGCATCTTTACTTCTGGCCCATGGAAAGGTCTCTTCCCTCGGTGTGACGTGGGTCTGCATTGAAACAGTGTTTGCTATGTTACATTTTATCTGGCATTTCTGGCGCTCTAGTTGGCTATAGAGCTGGAACTGGACGTCTCCTGGGTTCTTCATGCTGACGGTTTAAGGGAAGTAAGCTCTATGATAAGCAGAGCTGGAGAATCCACCAGCAACAGGACTCTGGCGCTTGGGAAGGGACTTGGATTCCAGGCCAGGCACTGCTGCTTCCCAGCTGTG
This sequence comes from Theropithecus gelada, assembly GCF_003255815.1. Taxonomy (NCBI): domain Eukaryota; kingdom Metazoa; phylum Chordata; class Mammalia; order Primates; family Cercopithecidae; genus Theropithecus; species Theropithecus gelada. The sequence goes on along the minus strand of NC_037675.1, from coordinate 96,941,603 downwards.
TGGCCTCAGGGCAGCTCACCTGACCCGCACCCAGGTTGTGGGGGCTGTATGGTTACATGTGAGCTCTTTGAAAACTGGCAAGCATTTTGCCAATATAAAGAAGGACTTCTACTCTCAGTAGCAGTGAGAATAAATAGTAACAACAGTGGCTCTTTGCCATGCAGCAGGTGCTCAGAACTATCTATTGAAATAATGAGAACGCCACCCCTGCAGTTTGAAGGCAAGCAACCCCCAGGGCTGCAGAGAGAAGCGACAGGAGGCTCCAGGAGACTACACAAGGTCCCGAATGGATGGGATTCGACTTGGCTCTTGCAGAGGCAGCCAACTGGCCGTCATCCGGTCCTGCCAAGTCCCGTGTGGCACAGGCAGGCTTCACGGAAGTTCTCTCTCACTCCAGGTCTGCCCCTCTGGCCCAGCTGGGACAGGTGCCTGGCTCCACAGCCTCTTTGCTGTGACTTTACAGGAAACAGGTGCTCGTGCCAATCAGCAGAGAGCGCCTGGTGCAGGGTGTAGAGATGAGATCAAAAGTTGTTGGTGTGTGTGCAGGTTTGCATGTCTGTGCGTGGGTGTGTGTGCATGTTTGTATGTGAGGGTGGATGCTGGGGTGCTGCGTGAGCATCAATTCTGGCCCAGATGCTGAAATGATTGCCTCTAAGAGCCTCATTTTCATTCCCGGAGGCTCTCCCCTCACATGATCCAAAACACTATAGATACCATAGCTCTTATCAGTGAGAGCTGTTTTTTCTAACCTTTTCCTGTCTTTGACCTCATCTGCTCCCCCAACCTTTCTATGAAGTAGATGGAGAAGCTGTTATTGAACTTTTTTTTTTTTTCTGAGACTGAGTTTCACTCTTGTTGCCCAGGCTGGAGTACAATGGCACGATGTCAGCTCACCGCAACCTCCTCCTCCCAGTTTCAAGTGGTTCTCCTCCCTCAGCCTCCCGAGTAACTGGGATTACAGGCATGCACCACCACGCCTGGCTAATTTTTTTAGTAGAGATGGGGGGTCTCTCCATGTTGGTCAGGCTGGTCTTGAACTCCCGACCTCAGGTGATCCACCTTGGCCTCCCGAAGTGCTGGGATTACAGACGTAAGCCACTGTACCCGACCTTTTGGACTCATTTTTTAGATTAAAAAGCATTCTATGTGTCAGACACCAGCGGCCCAGTAGAAAAAGCCAGAGGTGCTTGCAACTCCTAAGGTGGTACTCCCTATAGCTGCACCTCAGGTCCTGGGTGAGTGCCCGCACCTGTGACCATCAGGATGCGCTGGGGCCCCGGGTGCTTCTGTGGTCGGGCTGGGACAGTGAAAGGCAGGTTTGAGCTGCTGAAGAGGGAGCCCTTGCGTCCAGGGCTCTCAAGAGGCAAAGGCCCACGTGGCAGTGTCCTGGGGCAGGAGCGTGGGAGCCTGCGTCATGTGCGGAGACAGCAGTGATGGGGGAGATTTGGGGGACGGTGAGGGGGAGGCTGCCTCCATGGTGGAAGCCCTTGGAGTTGCCAGATGGCTGGCCAATGCTGATGCCAATGTGGAAATGGGGTGCTGTTGTTTGTGGGGTGGCTGGACCCTGCATGGAGAAGTGAATTCAGTTTTGACTTTCTCAGCTGTTGGTTGAAGGCCCCTGATGAAGTCTTCCTGCAAGCTTGAGGACTTTGTTCTCACTCACAGGGAGCCTGGTCAGCTCTTAGACAGGAGAGCTGTGGTGTACCCTGGGGGTGTTTCCTGCCTCTATAAGCTGGTCGTGGGGAGGACTGAGGGGTAGGTGGGGAGGGGCTAGGCAGACCCCTGCGGCCCCTTTGATCTTGTATTCAGAAGGTGTGAGCATGCATTTGTAAGGTATGAGGAGCTATAGCATCCATCAGATTCTATGGATGGAGCTTTCGTGGATCCAGAGGGTGCTATGTTCTTCCTAAGCCTGAGAGGCTCCTGAGAGGGGCAAACTTTTCCATCGCCCTTGGCCAGAGATTTAACCACCCAATCCTAAGCTCCTCATCAGCAAGGTGGGATGCAGTCCCACGCGTCGACCTCCTGGGTGTCCCCAGCCCTCCAACCCCAGACAAAGGGGGAGGATTCTAGCCTTATCCCAAGGTGGGTGGGGACTCCACATACCCAGCAGCTCACAGGGATCCTTGATGGACCCGGCCTCCCAGTCCCTGCTGTGAACATTTGATGAAGACCTCCCCTGCATAAAAGGTCTCTCTCAGGGCAGTCCTCAGACTCCAGCAACAGATCTGTCCTGGTGCCTTCCTAGGGATCCAGGCCTGGCTTCGGGGTGGGATTGGTGTCTAGGTTCAGATTAGTGCTCTTACTTTTACCTATGAGAGCCCATTGCCACTGCTTGCCGTGCTAGGAACAGGCCACTGCTCCAACGAGGACAACCCATTTTTGACGTCCAACATGTTAATTAGCACAGCCTCTAGGGTTGATGGGGACAGAGCCACAGAGGCACCATGGGGTCCTCCCTGAACTGGAGCCTTTGTGACCACCTGATGGAGGGAGATTCTTGACTAGGGCCAAGGCTAAGCCCAGAGGGGAGCAATGGCACATTATCACCCCACAGCGTTTGCAAGTGAAGTGTAGACAGGGCAGGCTGGCTGCGGGGAGGGGCTTGCTTGTTTGTTTTTAATCCTGATTTAGTTTTCCCAAAGGCAGGCACATGGCAGCATCCTCACCCCCCGCTGCTGCCCGTGGCGGCCCTCACAGAAGGCGCGTCTGTCTGGCATCTTGGCCATGAACCAGAGCTGCTTGTGATGAATCAGAGCTGCTCGTGCAGCCCTTTGCAGGGGCATAAATCCACACCACCCTTGTTAATTGGTTGGGTTTTGACATTCCTGACAGCTCTGCCCGCCGCAGATGGTGTAATTGCTGGGGCTAACGAGAAGGTTGAGCACCTTCCCGTTTGTCACCCTGTCATTCTCCAGCACGGCTGGATTCTGCCCTGTTACTGTTATGCCTGGCACAGGTCTCAGCTGGATCCCCGCGCCTCCTGCCAAGGTCCCCTCTGAGCACCTGCTCCCCATCACACAGACTTTTATTTACCCTGGACTTCTCCGGGTGCCAGCACCTCATCCTTCACACCCTTGGGGCTGCGGCCGGCACTTCCATGGGATAGTTCACTCCCCGCTGCGTCTATCACCATCAGCGCGGCCAGGGGCCCAGCATTCAGCCTCCGCCTGTTACTCCTGACCCGCTTTGTTTCATGAATGAGCCTTTCCTGTGGATGGAGGAAGCTCCAGGAGAGGTTTGACGGATTTAAATAACCCTGCGGGAAGGGAAGCCAGCAGGGGAGCTTGCGGAGGCCTCGGAGCCATCCTTAGGGCTGCAGGCGGAAAGCATGAAGGGCACCACACCCACCCGCGTCCCCCGCCGCCCCCCCTCCCTCGTCCCCCGCCGCCCCCCCCGCCCCCCGCGCTTACTCCACTTTCAGATTCAAGCAGGGCCCACGTTTTGTAAGAATTTTGTCTTTCTTTATTCAAGTTGTAAACTATTTCAATTACTATAACTTTAAAATAGGCTTTTGACTGGGTGAGGTGGCTCACGCCTGTAATTCCAGCACTTTGGGAGGCTGAGGCGGGTGGATCACTTGAGGTCAGGAGTTCGAGACCAACCTAACCAACATGGTGAAACCCCATCTCTTCTAAAAATACAAAAAAAAAAGAAAAAAGAAAAGACATAAAAGAGAATAAAAGCTAGACATCATGGTGCACCCCTGTAATCCCAGCTACTTGGGAGGCTGAGGCATGAGAATCACTTGAACCCAGGAGGCAGAGGTTACAGTGAGCCAAGACCAGGCCATTGTACTCCAGTCTAGGGGACAGAGCGGGTCTCTGTTTCAAAAAATAAGAAATAAAAATAGGTTTCTAAATAAGAATGTATGGTGCCTCCCATGTTATTTCTGTTTTTCACAACCCCAGTTGGAGTGCTCAACATTTGTTATTGTTGTTGTTATTTTTTGAGACAGAGTCTTGTTCTGTCAGGTGAGATAGGCTGGAGTGCAGTAGTGCAGTCACAGCTCACTGCAGCCTCTACCTCCCGGGCTCAAGCAATCCTCCCACCTCAACCTCCCAAGTAGCTGGAACTACAAGCGTGCTTCACAAACCCAGCTAATCTTTAAATTTTTTGTAGAGATGCCATATCACTATGTTTCCAAGGCTGGTCTCGATCTCCTGGGCTCAAGCGATCCTCCTGCCTCAACCTCCCAAAGTGCTGGGATTACAGACATGAGCCACCATGCCCAGCCTTGAGAGAACTTCTCAGCTCTCTACGGAAGGGCTTGGTCCTAAGCCTGGGCTTCCCGTTTCTAAAATGGGGATATTTTCTTCTACTTGCAGTGGTGGTTGCAAGGTTTATATGAATTCATATTTCTAGATTCGGTGAGGAGCTTCCCAAAGAAGATAAAGGCATGTCTGAAAGAGCTAAGGGTGCATTTCAGATGCATTTGCCCGTTCACTCTGCCCAGCTGAGAATGTCTGACTTAGCTTGATGGATGGTCAGAACCCTCCTGGACAGGGCCTGGCTCCACGATGAAGAGCTGAGGTCAGCCAGCTATGGTTCATGCACCACCTCCAGCCCATTCCTAGCTTCAGCCTCAGCCTCCCGAGTAGCTGAGACTACAGGTGCACACCACCACACCCGGATAATGTATTTATTTATTTTTTGTAAAAATGAGGTCTGACTGTGTTGCCTAGGCTAGTCTTGAACTCCTGGGCTCAAGGAATCCTCCTGCCTCAACCTCCCAAAATGCTGGGATTATAAGCATGAGCTAGAATGGCTTTTATATTTTCAAACGGTTGGGAAAAAATGAAAGCCAAATATTTCTTGATGTGTGAAAATGACATGAAAAACATTTCAGTGTTCATAATTAAAGTTTTATTGGAATGCAGCCATTCTTTTCACGTTATCTGAAGCTACTCATGTGCTACAACAGAAGTTGCATGCCGGCGATGGAGGAGCTCCATATGGCAGGCCAAGCTAAAAGCATTTTCTGGGTGGCCCTTGACAGAAACAGTCAATGATTTTGGAGTCTGACACTTGCTGTTGGAATCTTTTCTGCAAGAAAAAAATCTTTTCTGCAAGAGAGTTCTGTGACATCCCAACTCCAGTCTGGACATTTGCAGAATAGGAGGGTTTTGTGATTGTTTGAGTATTAAATAAGATAATGCTTTGAAGTTTCACACACACCTAGCATAGGTGCTTATTGAATGAGTCTCCTTTTTCCCTTTTCTTGGCTCTCTTTGGAAACTTCCCTCCGATGGCAAACACTCCAGATTTGTGCTTCCTGCCATTCAGGAAGCATTCCCGGAGCATGCCCTGAGCTAGATGCCGGGAGATGAAATAACAGGGGCAGCCTTTTTTCTAGGGGCCTCCTGGATCCCCCAGTGGGTGATGATGCCATGGACAACTGCTGTGATGAAGTTGCATCCCAGTGGTTTGGGAACGCAGACGGAAGGCCGTTAATTCAGCCTGGGGCAATGGGCACAGCCTCAAGAGTGAGAAGGGAGCCTGGGGTTAGTATTGCAGGTGGGCACCCGCTGGGGGTGTCAGAAGAGCTTGGAGAAGGCAGGAGATGATCAGCAATGCCTCGAGGTTGTTAAGCTCTTACCAGTTGCCAGTCTGTTTTGGGAGCTGTGTGAGCTCTGGCCCATTTCATCTCACTTTCTCCCAATGAGGCAGGTGTTATTAACCATACCATATGGATGAGGGGACTTGGGCACAGAAGGGTTAATTAGGTGCCTAAGGTGGGGCCAAGGTTCAAGCCACAGGCAGTGGGATCCCAACCCCAGGGTCCTGACTGCTGGACCACAGAGCTACATCATGGGGACCTGTCCTTGAAATGATAGGCTACAAGGATTGGACTTGGGCCTGGGGCCAGTGGGGAGCCATGAAGGAATATGGGGAGACAGCACTGTGATCAGGGCGTGTTTTGAAAAACTTACTCTCTAGGAGTACAGTCTGGCTCATAGCAGGGACACCATCATTTTTCCAAATGTCAGCCACCCTCAGGACATCATCTTGCCCCTGTGTTGTTTTAAGACCTTTGGTGGGACTGGCTGAAAATAGAGATGACTCTAACCCATGCAACACATATCACCATATTCATGGGGAAATGGGGCAGTTTGCCATTGATTTGCACACCCTGTGGACACTGTTGTGTAATGGAGCAAAAATACTGGTTTCTAGCATTCAACCCAGCTCAGATTGAATCTTGGCGCTTTCCTAGCTGGGTGCCCTTGGGCAAATCGCTTTATCTCTCTGTATCTTGGTGTCCTCATCTGTCAAACTGGGATTGTAATGGTACCACCTTATGGAGTGGTCAGGAGAGTTCACTGAGCTCGTGTATGTCAAGCTCTTAGAGCAATGCCCAGCACCTTGGTGAGTGCTCAAAACGATAGCGTGATGTATTAGTAGTAGTGCTAATGTTGTTGCTGCTGCCGCGCCTCAGTCTTGAATGCCACTCCTAGGATGTGGCAAACAAGAAAACCAGCTGCATAGTGACAGGGCCCAGTGCCAACATGCTCTGGTCTCCAAAGCCAAGTCTCTTGGCATATTGCTTGTAAGGCAGAACAGAGTATCTGAGAGCTCTTTGTGTCTAGAGAAAGGGCTGGGGGTTGGTTGCACCTCCTGCTAACACACACAATCACAGACACACACACACACACACACACACACAGGCAGGCTACGGGTTTTCTGGCCTTTGGGCTGTCTGGGCTGGGGACCCTCATGGCTGGTGATTCTCCTCCTCCCGCAGGACCGGGTAGATCTGCTGGAGCAGGTAGCCCGGGAGCATGAGGAGTACCAGGCAGGCGTGGACGAGTTCCAACTGTGGCTGAAGGCGGTGGTGGAGAAGGTGAATGGCTGCCTCGGGCGGAAATGCAAGCTGCCCATCACGCAGCGCCTCTCCACACTGCAGGTAATCCCCAGCTGTGTCTCAACCAGAGGGACCCTAGGGACACTCACAGAGGGTGGATTCTATGGCATAGTTTCTTTAATAGGACAGTGCTTGGTGCCACAGAATATATAAGTACCCACAGACCCCCGTGAGGAGAAGCGTGGAATCTAGTCTAAACGCTTTATGGAAATCCCTGGCCAGCAGAGCATTTGGAAACCCAGGACCACAGAAGCACGGTCTAGGCCAGTGGTCTCAAATGGGAGGCATTTGGCAGTATCTAGAGACTCCTCATCCCGAGGAAAATCTTTGGCAATGTCCTAAGAGGGTAGAGGGGGTGGATGCTGCTACTGCATCCAGGTGGCGGCCAGGGGTGCTGCAAAACCACCGTACAGTGCACAGGACAGCCCCACACAGCACAGAGCGATCCAGCCCACGTGGCAATGGTGCCAAGGGAGAAGAACCGTGGTGCAGGCACCAGGTCTGCCTTCGGGAGAGTGGGCTCCCCACTTTTCACCTGCTGTGTGGCTTTCAGTGAGCCCCTGACTCCCTCCACAAAGTGAGTGGGTAGAATGTCTTTAATAATTCAAGAAGCACTTGATAAATTTTGCCACAACTGTGCAGTACCTGAACTATTTCTTTAATATTTGTATTTAAATGGGCTCTTTTTTAAAAAAAAAACAAACAAACTGATGATTATTTATTTAGAAAGAAAACATATCACTGTCATAAATGGAAAAGATGGTGCCGATTCCAAATGGGCAGATAACCACACAAATAAATACAATGAAACCGAATGGAGCCTTTGGTTCTATTTGGCTCCACACTGTTTCCGGCTGAAGGTGTGGAAAGGAAGATAAACAAATGTCAGAAAGTGTTCAAGACAGAAGCACCCAACAGAGACTTCCTCCTTGACTTAATCAAATGGCTTGAAAAAGACTAATGGGGAAGGAATCAGGTTCTCAGGTGGTGAGTCCATGCTGCTTAAGGCAGACAGTCCAGCCCTTGGGAAGGCCCCTCTGGCTCTAACACGGGACTCCAGGAATCAGTGTTTTGCAGGGCAGTCCTCCGTCTGCTCTGGAAGATGCACCAACTGTTTTCTTTTTCCCTGCCTGTTTTTCCCTCACCCCCGCTACCCTCTTCAGGACATTGCCAAAGATTTTCCCAGGGGCGAGCAGTCTCTGGAGAGGCTGGAGGAGCAGTCTGTGGGCGTCATTCGGAACACCTCTCCTTTGGGTGCAGAGAAGATCACCGGAGAACTGGAAGAGATGAGGAAAGTTCTGGAGAAGCTGCGTGCCCTCTGGGAGGAGGAGGAGGAGCGGCTGCGGGGCCTGCTGCAGTCCAGGGGAGCCTTTGAGCAGCAGATTAAGCAGCTGGAGGCCGAGCTCAGTGAGTTCAGGATGGTCCTGCAGAGGCTAGCCCAGGAGGGTCTGCAGCCTGCGGCGAAGGCGGGGACCGAGGATGAGCTGGTGGCCCACTGGAGACGCTACTCGGTAAGCGTGTCTGGCCGAGTCACGTAGCCCGGGTTGCCGTCTGTGCCCCAGGGTCCTGGCACTCAGACCTCCTCTGTGATGGAGAATCGGGCTGAGCCCTGAGCACACTCACTCTGCTTCTCCAGGATTCTTGATATTTCAGCTCCCTGAACGGGGAGTAGACAAGTTGGATGTTTATCCCCATTTTCTGGAGGCGGAGGCTGGGGCCTGCAGAGATTTTTTTCCCCCAGCATCCCTAGAGTCACATGGTGGGTCTGTGAAGAAGTAACAGCAGAGGTGGATGAGGCAACCAGGGTTGGGCCTCAAAGCTAGTCTCTTGCCCAGTGGTGGGATAAGATGTGGGCTTCCTCTGCGTGGAACAGGGAATATTGGATCAGAAGGGGAAACTCTTAGTGTGGAGATGATGGGGAACAAACATGGGCCTCTAGGAGGCCAAGTAGCAGAGGCCCACGTTGGCGGGGGTGCTTCCCAGACCAGACACGACATCCCATCGGAGGCTCCCCACCCCTCCCTGCAGGTATACGCACCGAAGCTTGACTTGTGGATAAAGAGAGTTTTAAAATAATAAGCAACGGCCCTCCCCACCTCTGTCTGTATATATTGTTAACTCAGGATCACGACTCCATGAGAGGCGATATCTCCAAGGGAAGCCATCCCAGATCTTACCTGCACTCTGCCACCGTTGTTATATTTTTCCTCTTCCTTCTAATCTTTGCCCATACGTAACAATATGTTTTGTAGGGAGAAACAAAGGGCACATATTCTTCAGGGCTGTCTTCTCGTTCGATCTTGTAGCAGAACAGGTTACCCGGCAGTGATCACCTTCCTGCAAAGGGAACTGTCCCCCCACCCTTTAGGACTGTGTGCCTCAATGCTCGTTGGAGGTGGCATGGCACAGTGGTGAGGGATGGGGACTTTGGGGCCAGACTAGCTGGGTTTAGGTCCTAGTTTCTCTCCTTGCTAACCGAGTGGCTTTGGGAAAATTACTTTAACTTCTGTTATGTGTGAAATGAAGCACTGAGAGGCTGGGAGACTTGCCCGTGGTTATACATCCAATAGGTGGAGATAGGGATTTTAACTCGAACCCAGGTAATCTGACTAAAGGTCATATGCTTCCAACCACTGGGCCAGCTCAGGCTCCCAGTTCTAGAAAATTAACATAGCAAGAGGAACGGACCAGGAATCCAGACATCAGTGGGTCTGTCCCCTCCGGGACTGCAACCCTGGGATGCTCCCGAGAGAGCAGAGGGCTGGGTATGACTTGCGTTATCCCTCTGCTGACCAGAACAGCACCCTTGTCTGTTTCAGGGAGACTGTTTTCTTGAAACGTTGAAGTCAGGGTGGATTTGTGGCTTATCCAGTGTCAGGTCAGAAATGCAACTACCTGGCAGGGTCCACCCTCCTAAGCCTCCCAAGGAATCAGCAAACTAAACCTGATAACAGTACAGGTCCCAGCACAGCATGTCAGAGCTGGAAGGGATGCGGTCTTATTTTACAAGGAGGGAAGTGAGCCTAGAAAAATGTCATGCTTAGCCAGGCCACCCAGCCATGGGGCAGCATCCTTCCCAGGAATGAGGGCCCTGGGTGTTCCTGTACTGCTTCAAGTTGATGATGGGTCCTTCCAGTGGCCTGGACAGGCCTCTCTCCAGGGCAGCCCCCAGTCTTGCTCACCCTCCGCACCCTTGCCCTTCTTTGGCTGAATTCCTGCTGGCCAGCCAGCTTTCCTGACCACTGATATGCCGGGCTTCTTCATGAATGATTTTCAACCTGCCAGTTCCCACAAACCAACTGTGTCTGGTCTGTGAAAACTTTCATAGACGTCATTACATTTGCTAACTAACTGAATAGCGATAGGAATATTTTTGAGAATGAACAGGGCTGGCTGGGCAGATTCGGTGTCCTTCTGCCTACATAGTGGCAGCCGCTATGCCCGTATTGCCCCAGCCACTGCCTAAAATCCTTCCCTCTATTTGTGCTTTCTCCCTTGAGCTTAATCCTCTAAACCCTGTTCATCCGTGGGTCACCCCAGGCTAAGCCTAATTGGAGCTGCCCCCGGTTCCTCGTGAATGAAGGATCGAGCAGAGGTCGGTATGGTCAAGAAGGGCAGAAGCACAAGGCTGCCTCCTGGGATTGAGGGAGCTGGGGATGGGGAGGGACCAATGTACCCCTGCTCTGTACCAAGTGCCTTGTCAATATCACCCGACCCATGTGGTTGGTGAAAGTGACCCCGTTTATCAATGAGGAAACAGCCCAAAGTGCATAGCTAGGAAAAGACAGAGGTGGGTCTCCAGGCCAGCTCTGTGTTGTGGCAAAGCCCATGCACTTTCCACTACCCCACCTTGCCTCCTACTGAGCAGGGCCAAGCAAGGGACTGGGAGTCCTGCAGATCACAGTCAAATGCAGAACTTCCCAGGATAGCAGGGAAAGGCTGTGTCTGGAGTGTCTGCACACATTGAAGTGAAGCAACTTAGGAATAGTCCATGCAAATATCTTCTAGGCCTGCTGAGAATAATAACCGGGTTCACAGGCACCTTTAGAGGCATGAAGAGGCCCTGCTCTGATGTCGGGTCCACCATCTGCAGACTCTGCAACCATCAGACAGCTCTTAGCCCAAGTTTCCTTGTAAATAACATTGGGACACAGAGACTAGCTTTTCAGGACTGTTGTGAGGCTTAAACGAATGGGACACCCAGGGCGCTCAGCCTGGCATTGGTGTCCCTTGAGTTATTAGTTATTTGTATCATTAGGTTCCAAGCTTTGCCATGGCAATGCTGGGAGGTAGGCGATACAAAAGAGCAGAACTGTAGCCCAGCAACAGACAGGAAAGGCTGAGTTCCAGGTCATGGAGCTGGAGATGGGAGGGCAGGGATTGAGCTCAAGAGTGGGACCCAAGTTCCTGCCCCTGGTGACAGTTTCTGCCCAGCCTGGCCCACTCCCACTGGCCACGGTCACCCCCCTGCACACACACACTTATCCTGTTGAGGAGCCTCATCCTCCTGCTGTGGTATCATCATGTGCTGCAGGCAACACGGGCGGCGCTGGCCTCAGAGGAGCCCCGGGTGGACCGGCTGCAAGCCCAGCTGAAGGAGCTCATCGTCTTCCCCCATGACCTGAAGCCACTCTCTGACAGTGTCATCGCTGCCATCCAGGAGTATCAGAGGTATCTGGGAAGGCTGAGGGCGGTGGGACTCAGGGTGTGCTGGAACCCACATTTCCCCATCTCCAGAAGGCAGGCTTGCTTTCTCCTGCAACATAGTAACTTCTAAATCATTCTTTGCACCTCTCAATGACTGGCTTTTGCAGGTTCTCTCTTAGCTCAGACACTGTCCCCTTTGACTGCTCTGCATTTGCTCCCAGAAAGAGGCCTGAACTTTGTATTTATCCAGGCTAGTGGTTGAGCCACCCATCCTATCATGACTCTTTATGCAGGTTAGCACTGGGGAGGGGTGATGGCCCAAAGGGAGGACTTTTCAATAGACAGACTCCATTCCCCTGCCTTCGGGTGCTCACTTCAACATCCGAGCTGTCTCCAGACCAGACCAGCCTCCACCTGCCCCCTCAGCCCCTGGGCTCAGGCACAGCAGGACCTCCAGCTTCCTAGTTTAGCAAAAGCAGCAGCCCTGTATCCTCCCTGTGCGGAACTGAGCCAAGTGTTGATTTGAAATCTGTTACCTGTCCTCACTGCGTGAGCCTCCGAGGTGTTCTGAACATGGTACAACTGTCCACACAGCTGTCACGCGTCTCCCACCTCTGCCTGGTGCAGGGAGCTCTTTCAGAATGAATGAAGGGAGCTCCTTCTTTGCCGTGTGTCTCTCATCCCACAGCATGCTCAGGCCCACATCTATAAAACTGGGGCAGTGGCCTGGATCCCCCATGGGATGCTAAAGTAGGGGTAGGACTGGGGTTGGGGGGTTGAATTTCCTGTGCATGAAGCAGGCAGGGAAACAGAGTGGCCAAGGGTCTTCCTCTCTCTCTGGTTTCTCTCACTGAGGTTTCAGGTACTGGTTTCCTATGACTTGGTGCTGGACATTGTGTTTGAAAAATTATTTGTAGAAATTAAATGGGCCTAGAATGACGTTATCTTACTCAAGAAAGGGTTTTCTTTGCTTCTGCCAGATGCCTGGGGGCAGGCAGGACTAGTCTAGGGTCTCCATAATTTATCTTCAAGGCTTGTATTCCCTGGTCATGCAGCTGGGCTATCCGTCTGTTGGACTGGCTTGCTTGCAGTGCATTTTTATCCTGAGGGCATGGACCTTTGCGATCCCAGCTTCATGTGAGGTGCTGTTTTCAGAATCTGCCCATTTTTGATAGACTCTTATCCTGAGAGGCTGCCAAAATCCTAAGTCAGTTTTGCAGCTATTTCTTCCAGATTGGCAAGTTCCCTCAGGGTCAAAGTAGCTTTGGATGTTAGACTCACATTTTTATTACTTGTTTTTTAAAACTTTGATCAAACAATTTTTTTGTTTGCCTTTTGTTTTTGTACTCAGTGGGAGGGCCAGTCTGAATTAATTATTCTTCTGTTACTGGAAGAATAATGTCTCCATGTGTCATCTCATCTAACACTTAAAATGATTATATGCGAGGGACACTGTGTTGCCTATTTCATAGGTGAGAAAACTGAGGCTTATTAATATTGAACCACTTAAGGTCACATAGCTGGCCTGTCTGGCTCCAAACTCCCAGCTCTTTATACCTACTATAGAATCAGAGAACACTCATGCCTCTTATTTATTTAAGTATTTATTTTGGAGACAGGTGTTGCTCAGTCACCTAGGTTGGAGTGCAGTGGTGCAATCACAGCTCACTGCAACCTCGAATTCCTGGGCTCAAGCAATCCTCCTACCTCAGCCTCCCGAGTAGCTAGGACTACAGGCCTGCACCATGATGCCTGGCTAATTTTAAAATTTTTTTTTTAGAGATGGGGTCTTGCTATGTTGCTCAGGCTAGTCTCATACTCCTGGCCTCAAGTGATCCTTCTGCTTTGGCCTCCCAAAGTGCTGGGACTACATGTGTGAACCACCGTATCTTGCCCAGGAATGTAAATTATACAAGAGCCTACAGGTCCCAAGGAGCCCCGGTGTCTGTCCTCAGGAAGACCCCAGGCCTGCTGCTGATGCCTTTTCATAGTGATATTAACCAGAGTCCCTTCCAGCTACATCTTGTGTCTACTGCTGCAGACACTCCCAGCAACTGAGATAGGAGAAGGCCCACCCTGGGAGCAGTGCACCCTGAGCCTCTTGAGGGTCTTGGTGGAGGCCTCATCCCTGGACTGAACCCACTCTCTCTTCTCCCTCGTTTTCTCCCTCCACGCTCCTGGCAGCCTGAAGGGGAAGAGTGCCAGGCTGCGCAATGCCGCGGGGGTGGAGCTGTGGCAGCATTTCCAGCGGCCTCTGCAGGATCTGCAGCTGTGGAGGGCCTTGGCCCAGCGGCTCTTGGAGGTCACTGCCAGCCTGCAGGACCTGCCTTCCCTTCACACCTTCCTACCCCAGATCGAGGTAACCGTGGTCCTGCCAACTGGGTGTGGCTGGGGTGGGCCACTGGCGGGGCATGGAGTTTCAGCCTCTCTCCCAGGGCAAGGCCCATTGCCGGGTCCTCCGGATATCTGGGGAGAGCTCACTGCGCCTGGTCTGCTGAGTCCTGGTGCACAGGGAGTGTCCATGCTTGCTTGTTACAGTGACAGAGGTCAGCTCGGCTCCGGGTTAACCCGGGGCTCCGTAGGGACGCTCCCCGCCCGCAAGCACCTCCCAGGTGGAGGTATCAGCAGTCCTGAGAGAGCAGCGTTTCAGGCCATTGCCTTTACTGCGGCTGCAAGCGGCAGGAAACCTGACCTGACCTGCGGTATCTTAAAACAGGGACATTCAGGCAGTCCAGGGTGCCAGGCCATAGCTCAGTGGTGTCACCAGGACCAAGCCCTTTGTAGGTCTAAGCCAGGTCTCCCTTCTTGGCCCCAGCATGGCTGCTTTGGCTCCAAACATGCCTGTACCATGAATATCAACTGGCTCCAGATGGAGTCGCGGGTGCTTGGGGCTCTCTCCACCTCCACTTCCGCCTTTCAACTCCTCCCGACTCCTGCACACTCCCCTTACATCTCATTGGCTGGTCAAGGTCATATGATTATTCCTGGCCCAATCACCGGCAAGGATGATGGGATTACCGTAACTGGTTTGCACCAATTAGACTCAGTGCCGCGGAACTGAGCACTTTGTGTCCCAAAATGCTGGTTGTTTGGGAAGAGAGAAGGAGGAATGGCTGTGGGATGAGCAGAAGACAGCATCTGCCATGATGTCCACCATTATGGTGTCCCCATTATGCCTGTACGTACTGTCTCTGACATCATTGAACTCTGAAGTCCATAAAATGATTTTGTGTCTAGAGATTGTTAGACACAAAGAGTGGGAAAAGGCTCAAACGTGTGTGAGATGTATAATCATTCTGATTATAAAAGGCACACCTACTTGGAGAGTGTAAAGGTATGTGAAGAAGAAAACGAAAAGCTCCCATTATCCCACAAGCCACAGGGATGAACATGTTGGGGCAATTTCTCCATCGCTTTTTCTGCCACCTTGGTATTACTGGGGATAACCAATAACCAAGATTGGCCCCTGCTCACCCTTGGGTACACTACTTGGTCATGTGCCTGCATTTTGAAACATCTACCCTTGTGATTTTCTGCTTGGGGCTTATGTTGGGCCAATAATTTGTTTTCTTTCTTCATGGCTTTTTTTTTTTTTTTTTGGAGATGAAGTCTTGCTCTATCACCCAGGCTGGAGGGCAGTGGCGTGATCTCAGCTCACTGCAACCTCCGCCTCCCAGGTTCAAGAGATTCTCCTGCCTCAGCCTCCCAAGTACAGGCATGCACCACCACACCTGGCTAATTTTTTGTATTTTTAGTAGACTCAGGGTTTTATCATCATGTTGGCCAGGCTGGTCTCGAGCTCCTGACCTCCAGTGAGCTGCCCACCCCAGCCTCCCAAAATGCTAGAATTACAGACATGAGCCACTGTGCCAGACCTCTCTTAATAGTTTTTAAGCTGCAGGGCATGGCCTTTCTTTCCAAGGGTCCAGGGGGCCTCTTCTTCAAGCCCCATGCTCCAAAGGATGGTGGGACATCTTTTCTAGGTACTCCTCAGGGCATCCTGGAGTGAATTTCATATGTGCCACAAACCTCAATTTTAGATCAGAAGATCCCAAATCTGTCCTTTATATCTGATTAAATCCATTTAGATATTTCCATGAGATATGGTCACCAAGAGACAGAAGATTTAATTACAATGTTTATGTATTTGGGATCAAGTTCTATAATTGTATATTCTGATATTCTCACTCCACACATTTGAGCTTTTGTTCTCAGCATCATTTAAAATCATTCAAATGAAAGTGATCATTTTCAATGGCTGGATAATATCCTGTTTTGGAGAATGCCATAATTTAATGTTTCCACAATCAGAGGCTTAGGTTGTTGCTGATTTTTTATTGTCATAATTCACATATTTTGAATATCTATGCACTGTAGTTTCATTTCCATTTCTACCATGATCTTCCTTATTTTGCAGATGAGGGATCAGAGCCAGGGAACCTATCTGACAAAAGAGGAAACTGAGGCTCAGAACTGCCCCTAGCTTCCCAACCAGTACCTAATCCAGACTCATGATCTCAACTCCCCAGCCTAAACTCTTAACTCCCATAATATTGTGTCTGAGCTTGGTGAAAAGGGGGTAGAGGTGACTCCCCTACAGTGAGAGGCTTGACCTCTGTGTGGCTGAACACAAGCTAGATGCCCTGGTTTGCAGGTCATGCCAGTACAGCTGTATCAGCTGTGGCTACACTGCCTCTTCCAGAAACACCTACCCTTCAAGGCCTGTCATCAGTACTGCCTTCTCCAAAGTAGTACTCGATTTCCCAAACCAGGAGTGTCCACCTCTGCCTTGAATTCCCACGGCACTAGCTGAAATGACTTACCTGGGTTGGAATCTTTGTTCTTTCTCTTCCAACCCTATGCCTAGCTCAGTGTTTTCAGTCTGAGAGTGGGTTCTCGGCAACATCATCAGGTATAAAATGAAAGAACCCTGGCCAAAGACAAAACCTCTGACTTCCAGAACCCCAGACTCTTGATTAGAAATGCAAGAGGTGCTTACCTGAAACAGCTGGAGAGGCAACAGGAGCCAGAGGCTTGGTTCAGGCTCTAAGAGTTGCAGGGCTTTTGGGGCAAGAAGAATGAGTGTAGGCTGGGAATGGGGTCAGGGAAGGCTTCCTGGAGGAGGTAGGGTCTGGGCTGTACAGAGTTCAGGCTGTATGGCAGCCTGCTGCCATTATAGGAGGCTTCTGAGCCCCCTTAGTTCTCCTCTTTGCCTGGCAAACTCCTGCACATCAGCAGTGTGCTGAGTATCACCTCCTCTGGGAAGCCTTCCTGAATTCTCTCTGATCATGCTCCTACAGGCCTGTAGCTCCCTTCAAAATGTCCAAAACACTGTTGCAGGTAGTGCTGGGGGTGCATCCACTGTTACTGGTGATGGGGGATCACTGAGTAGAGGATCAAGCTGGCTGGGTCTGGGTTCTGCTGCAATGTGGTGGGTCGGTGGTGGGGAGCCAACTAACTGGGAGGCAGCAGCCATTTAGGAGCTGTGTGGTCCAGGAGCTGTGTGGTCCAGGTGCCCAAGGCTGAGGGTGCGCTGCAGTCAGGGGCAGAGGCCATGGAGAGGAGACAGACTTCTGAGGCCTGTAGGAGGTGGATGTTACTCAGGCTTGAGTATCAAGACAGATGTGGGAGGTGAGAGAGGAATCAAAGTTGACCCCAAAACTCAGGGTCTTGCCAGCGCATGCCTGCCAGCTCGTTTTGTTTCTACTTGAGTTTGCTGCTTCCTCAGACACCTGCACAAAGGTAAGCTTCCTAAACAGTTGCAACCAGAACAGTTGTGCCCCTGGCTGTGTTTCTGAGCTGTGTCCTGCCTGGTCTGTGGTTCACAGAAGCTGTCTCCCACAGGCGGCCCTGATGGAAAGCTCCCGCCTGAAAGAGCCGCTGACAATGCTGCAGCTGAAGAAGGACCTCCTGATTGGCGTCTTTGGCCAGGAGAGAGCCACGGCACTCCTGGAGCAGGTGGCGGGTTCCGTGAGGGACAGAGACCTGCTGCATAACAGCCTTCTGCAGAGGAAAAGCAAACTGCAGGTGTGTAGCACGGGGCGTCTGCTCAGGACTCGGCCTGGCCACGGGGCTGGAGCACCCGCTGGGGAGGCAGATGGCCCTATGTTCTAAACTCAGCTCTGCCACTTGCCACTGTGTGGCCCTGGGTGTATCCCTTTGTCCCGGACAATCTCAGGCTCCTCGTGTGTAAACTGGGTAGGATTCTTGCATGCTCCCTCTAACTGGCTTCCTAGCCACCACCTGTCTGCCTCCCAGCCCTGTCCCCAAACCCCCTGCAATCGAATTGAATCCAGTCCAGTCTTCTGCAGAGAGTGACCGGAGGGTCAAATAAGAAAATGGCAATAAGAGCCCTTGTAAAATTTAAACCACCCTGGAGCTGGAAGCTCATATTAGCGACACATTTCAAAATGACTACTCTACATCAATGACATGGCCTGGCACGTTGTGCACAGCTTATTCTTCTAGGTAACAAATGTTTGCTGAGCGTCTAATGATGATGAAAATAATAACTATGATCTATGGGGCACTGGCTATGGGCCAGGGCGTTGCTAAGAGCTCCAGATCCTTGATCTTATCGAATCCACGTAAGAGCACGATGAGGGAGGCACTGTTATTTTTCTTGTTTTACACATGAGGACACTGAAGCAGGATGGTCAAGAAGGTGGCTCATGGTCCATATGGGGTACAGCCAGGACCCTGCCCAGGTACAGCCAGGACCCAGTCCGTGATTTCAGCTCCCATGCATGTTCCCTCCAACTCCAGGGCCTGGTGCAGTTCTAGGAGCTGGGGGGATGAAGAAAGGAAGCCAAGGTCTTCACCCTCAAACACTCACAGCTTGCTGGTGGACACAAATAAATAGGCAATTACTGGAAGACATCAAAGTGCTGTTTTACAGCAAGGGTTGGCAGACTGTTTCTGTGAAGGGCCAGATAGTGAAGGTTTTAGAGTCTGCAGGGCAGGCCGTCTCTGTCGCAGCTCCTCAGTGCCACCACTGCAGCATGGACACAGCTGTAAATGTGTGCGCATGGCTGGGTTCCTATAAAACTTTATTTACAAAAACAGGCCTCCTGTGGGGTTTGGTCAGTGGGTGGAGGGGTGTAGTTTGCCCCAGTTCTAGAGGGATGTGGCCAAAGTCTTCTGTGAGGACACTATGGTGACTCTAAGGAGAGGCACCCAACTCCATCAGGGCTCACGGGAGGCTTCCTGGAGCGGGTGGTGCCTGGTGAGCATGAGCTGGCCGAGACCAAGAGCAGCCTGGCTGCCCAGGTCAGGTCTCACAACACGGTGCCCGTGAGGAACGCTCTTAATGCGCACGCTGTCCTGTGTGTCTGCAGAGCCTGCTCGCTCAGCACAAAGACTTCGGAGCGGCTTTCGAGCCCCTGCAGAGGAAGCTCTTGGACCTCCAAGCCAGGGTCCAAGCTGAGAAGGGGCTTCAGAGGGACCTTCCTGGAAAACAGGCCCAGCTCTCAAGGTTACAGGTGAGGGGTGTGTGAGGCCTGAATCAGTCCTGCCCAGGCGCTCAGCGGCACCTGGAAGCAGCTTCTTCATCTAGCAGTAACCAGCAAAGCAACAGCTGCCGTGAGCCAGAAATGTAGACCCTTAGTTGAGATCTGACCTTTCATCTCAACAGAACCTCTGCTTGTTTATCTGATGGTTCCTGACCTCAAACAACTGAGTCTTGAGCTCAGCAAAACGACAAGCTGTCTTTTTGTTTACTCCTCAGTTCCAAAGTCTAACATTGGTATTTGTTTTTAGAATTGCTTTGCTAAGTATTCTTAATGAGCCAGGTGTTCAGTTAAACCAACTTTGGGATTAAGAATAAATGTTCTGAAGCATGGACTGTAAGTAGGCTGGCCGTTGATCATTGTTGGCTGGATAAGGAACTTGCTGGTTTTTAAAATGCATGTGATACAATAGTTCTCTTTTGAAAACCCAAGCACAACTCCTACACAAATTGAGAGCGTTCTCTGGAAGACATTAAAAATGGTGCATTTTAGGCCAGGCGCGGTGGCTCACGCCTGTAATCCCAGCACTTTGGGAGGTGAGCAGATTGCCTGACTTTAGGAGTTTGAGACTAGCCTGGGCAACATGGCGAAACCCTGTCTCTACTTAAAAAAAAAAAAAAAAAAAGCAAAAAAAATTAGCCAGGCATGGTGGCGGGAATCTGTAATCCCAGTTACTCGGGTGGCTGAGGCACTAGAATCAGTTGAACCCAGGAGGTGGAGGTCGCAGTGAGCCTACATTGTGCCACTGCACTCCAGCCTGGGTGACAGAAGAAGACTCTGTCTCCAAAAAAAAAAAAAAGAAAAAAAAATAGTGCATTTTGGGTTTTAAAACTAAAATTGGGCCGTGTTTCTTCACAATGAGAGGTGGTCGCCAACTATGAGTCCCGATGTGAGCTTGTCCCCGGAGATGCCATCTGGCCTGTAGCAGAGTTTATTTTCATGGTGTCCCAGAATATTGGTGTCTGATTTTTAAAATCTCTCCAGCCCTAAGAGTGGGCCCATCAGACCAGCCATGTGGTTGGTACTTCCGTTGGTATGAAAGAGCCGCACCGCCTTGGGGAAGTCACCCCTCCCAGGCTTTCCCACTCCGAGCCTCCGCCCTGATCAGCCACCCTGAGGGAGGGAGAGGTGGGAAGATTAGCCTACCTGTTCCCTTCTCTACTGCAGGGGCTGCAGGAAGAGGGGCTGGACCTGGGGGCACAGATGGAGGCCGCGAGGCCTCTAGTCCAGGAGAATCCCAACCACCAGCACAAAATGGACCAGCTTTCCTCCGACTTCCAGGCCCTGCAGAGGTCTCTGGAGGTAAGGGGCTGGCAGAAGGGCCTGTGCTTTGACAGAGAGCAGACCCCTGTCATCCAACACGCCTGAGGCCTTTCTCCCCCTTTCCTGCCTTTGTTCCTTCTAACCTATCTTTTTTCTTTCTCCCTTTTTTCTTACCTTCCTCATTCATACAACAGATAATTATTGAGCACCTCCCATATGCCAGGCAGTGCTCTAGGTGGCCCTAAGGATGGAGGTAGCAGAGCATGACAGCCCAGGCCCCTGCTCTTCTGGGAGTTACGCCCCAGTTGGGTAGATGGACAATTAATCATCAAGCAAACAAGTCAATGCACAATTACCTATCGAGATTAGGGCCATGAGGCAAAAGAAGAGAGCAGGCCGCTGGAATCCTTAGGCAGCCCAGAGCACAGGCAGCCTTGGGTCCCCAGCAGCCTGTACTAGGCCTGGAGGCCACAGAGCATCATCGCCAGTGCCCTCTAGTGGCCACCTTGGCTCTTTCTAGGGTTCGCCCAGGATTCAGTCCCCTTCCTGCAGTGGGGATGGAACTTGAAGCTCCTTCAAAACTGCCCTGAGGACAAGTGGAAATGCAGACTCCAGGCCTCACTGTGACACTGATCGAGATGCAGTCCTGGGTCTGCCTTTGTAACAAGCCCTGAGGAGTATAAAGCAGGGTCTCTGGTGCTCACACCTCAAGAAAAAAACCCAGTGAGGCAGTGAGAGCTCTCCATCCTACCTGACTTTGCACACCCTATTCCATACCAAATATTCCTAACCTCCTCTTTACACTCCTGAAATTCATAGGGAATATAAGTTACCCACCCAGGAAATAGAAAAGAGAAATCAAATGAAATAATTATAATACAATATTGTCCTTCAATATGTCAGTACTCCCAGATGGCCACACTCAAGACATAAGGAGGGGGTCAGAACGTGCCCTCCCTGCATGACAGCTATCAATGTCGTGTCAAGTGGCACAGCCATCACGGCCTTTAGTGATGTGGTTTTCTGAAATGTGAACAATGCTTGATAGAACTTTGATCAAAGCCAAGAGCAGTCTCCCGTCCACTTACACAAAGGGTGCAGCTCTAGAGAAGTCTACGTTTGTTAAAACTGCAAAACCTTCTTTGTATTTGTGTGTTGATTGGAGTGAGAGTCTGAGCTCAGGTCATGACAAACAGGTTTTTTCCTGCTGTGGATATTAGGAGGACATGAGAAAATCGTGTGGGATGTGAGCCAACTCTGCTTTGGTGGACTGTCCGCCCCAGGGTGGAATGCGAGTGCCCATCCCTTTCACTCCTCCTAGTGTCACCCTCACCACCTCTCTCTCAGCAACCGCAAACCCTCCCCACCAGTTTCCGGGAAATAAGGTACCACCTGTGGAGACCCGTTGGTCTAAGTGACGATTGATGTCTGGATGAATTCATTTAGTTACATTCAATAAACTAGCAGTGAGTAGTTTCAAGGTCGAGGCAGTAGAGAAATAGGACACACTGTCCTCACTCCTCAGGAGCCCATAGAAACCCACAGAAGCAGCAGAAGTCTCCTAATACCTCCATCCAAATGATGGGCTCGATTAGTCTTTATAAGAAGCAGCATTAACTGAGCATCACTAGGTGTTGCAAACGATGATATTCCAACTCTGATTGTTTATATTCTTCTTTAAAGAGAAATTGCCATTTTATTATTTTGGTACCCAGGGCTTGTTAACCTAATATGTCCTTCCCTACAGCGAAGCAGTCTCTGCGTCCCCCTGGGGGGCAGGTATCCCATGTTGGAGATCACAGCTCTATGCATGGGAAGCCCTTGGAGGCGTCTGGTCTAATGTTGGCACACAGGGACCAGGAGGGGACAGTGGTAGGGACAACTCAGAGAAGTGGAGTTTTAGATAACTTCTCAGGCCCTCATTGATGATTCACTGAGGACAGAGGCAGCAGTCTCCCCAGCCCCTGGTATGGGCCTGGTATCCAGCGGTCTCAGCCAGTGTCTGTGGAATGCAGAAGGCAGGGCCTATGGTAGCCCTGCAGAGAGTCATGACCTCGTCCAGCTAACACAGCTGGAATGGGAACGGCAGGCCCTGGGGTCTGACTGGTTCATGGCAGGCTATGGAAAGAAAGCTCCAGGGTCTCAAGCTGGGTGGTCAGGGGCATAGAGAATGGCTGCCCTTCTGGGGACAGTGTCTGCCTTTCCTGGGGACAGAGAGCTGAGCAATAGATTGGCCCAGGAAACAGTACTCAGGGAAAAAGAACAAAGAAAGACTAAATGTGAATATCTGAGTGTGCAGCTCGATGAATGTTTTAAAAATTAAATGCATCTGTGTTACCAGCACACAGATAAAGCACAGAATATTACCAGCCTCCCAAAGCCCCTGTGCCTGTGGTCATGCCCAGCTCACCATTCCCAACCCTCAAGGGCAGCTCTGACTTCAGGCTTCCCGCAACACAGCTTGGGTTTGTCTGATGTTATCCTTCATTTCAATTGAATTGGACAGAATGTTTTCTTTTGTGCCTGGCCTTTAGCTCTCCACATGATGGTTGTAAATTCATCTACTGTATGGCATGTGGTTATAGACTGTTCATTCTTGCTGCTGTAAAACATTCCATTATGTGAATATATACCACCGTGTATTTATTCATTCTACTCTCGATGGGCACTTGGATAGTTTCCAGCTTGCGGCTGTCACATATATGCCCCTGGGTGAGGGTATGTTCCCATTTCCGGGGCATGCACCGGGAATGGAATGGCTGGGCCATCAGCTACAGCCACATTCTGTTTGGGTAGATTTTGACCCATGGTTTCCACAAGTGATTGGGCCAATTTACGCTTGGATCAGTGGTGGACAGGAGATCCGATTTCCCCCACCCGCACCTAGACTTGGTCGTTTTCCTAAAAGTAAGACAGGCTTCAAACCAGAGTTGATCTTCCCAGGGTAAATTTCTTGTGCTGTGCGGAGGGAATGGCCAGCCCAGCCTCTTGTGGTGCTACTTGGTGGGGAGCCCTGGGGTCCCCAGCAGGTGTGAGAGCCCTGCAGGGTGGAGGTGGTGCAGGGGTCTCCCCCTCAGACAGCACTCAGGGCGCCCTGGGCTCCCCGGGCTATGCTGCAGGACCTTGTGGACAGGTGTCGGCAGAGCGTGGAGGAGCACTGCACCTTCAGCCACCAACTGCTGGAGCTGCGGCAGTGGATCGCCGTGACCACACAAAAGCTGGAGGCACAGCGGGGAGAGGCTGGCCCGGGGGATGCCGAGTCCCAAGAGGCCGAGTTTGAGGTAAGGCAGTGGTTCCCTCACCCACTTCCCAAAGAAGCAACCTTGACAGGCCAACGTTCCCACACCGAGGAGCAGAAACCTCCCTCCACCTTCACCGTGTATGTTTCTGTGTGTCTGTGTGTCCTTTAGAGGCTGGTGGCAGAATTCCCGGAGAAGGAGGCCCAGCTGTCCCTGGTGGAAGCGCAGGGCTGGCTGGTGATGGAGAAGTCTTCTCCGGAGGGTGCTGCTGTGGTGCAGGCGGAGCTCAGGGAGCTGGCAGAATCGTGGCGGGCCTTGAGGCTGCTGGAAGAAAGTCTGCTGAGGTGAGAGTGCCTCCTAGGCTCTGAGCCTTGTCTAGGACACCGCCTCTGCCCACTCAGGGGCACTCAGGTGCTCGTGGAGCAGATGGCCAGGGTGCTGCCCAGTGTGGAGCCAGGAGCCTTGGGCACCTTCACACTTTGGCCCAGTTGACTATTCTAGCAGGAGCAGGAGGAGCCAGGAAATGTCCCCATCTTGGGAGTTAGCCTCCAGTCCATACTGGTTTGAGCCTCAGTTTCCCCATCTGCATCAGTGGGCATATGCACCTTCATGACAGGTTACTGTGAGTTTAAAGTCAGAAACCGGATGTGAGCATGCCTCAGGAACATTCTGACAAACTTCAATGGGGGTCGCTGACTCGTCACCCGTGCTTCCCCAATTCTATTACTTTTCCCATGTCCTGGTGGGTTCCCACCACATCTCTGCATTGACTGGGCTGAGTTTGTCTTCTCAGCCTCATCAGAAACGGGCACCTGCAGAGGACGGAAGTGGATTCAGGGAAGAAAATGGTTTTCACCAACAACATCCCGAAGTCAGGATTTCTCATCAACCCCATGGATCCTATTCCCAGGCATCGTCGACGGGTGAGTCTGTGTAGCAGGGCTGTGGGAGAAGGGGCCAGGCCCCAGGTCAAGAGATGGGTAGGGGTCTCCAGCACAGGCGCCTCCCTGTCTGGGGCAACATGCTCTGCTCTGAGGACTTGGCCACATCCTGTCTCATTTGAGCCTGCCCCACCTGTGGCCCAAAGAGCAATTGATCCTGCTCCACAGAGGACCTCAGAGATCCCAGAGTCTGCAGAGCCAGGCTAGCAGCAGCCTCTGCAGGGAAGAGAGTGTCGGGGCTGAAAGCTTCCTGCTGGCCCCGGATTGGAAACCAAAACCGTACAAGATGGGAATATTTTTGTGCCATGTTTCATCCATCCCTTACTGCCCTTAAGCAAACTTGAGCTTTGTTGAAAAGAAAGTTATTCCTTGTTATTCAAATACATCAAATTATTCATTTTCCCATTCATTCTTTCATTCACGCCTCCATTTGCTGAGTGCTACTTTGTTCCAAGGACTGTGCTCAGAGCTAGGATACAGCTGTGAGTAGCACTTCCCACCCTCAGAGAACTTGGAATCCAGTGTAGAGCTTTTCAGTGGGCACCCAGCCTTGTATTAAAATGCAGGTTCTGGGCTGGGTATGGTGAGCTACACCTACAATCCCAGAACTTTGGGAGGCCGAGGCAGGAGGATTGCTTGAGGTCAGGAGTTTGAGACAAGCCTGGGCAAGATAGCAAGACCCCATTTCTATAAAAAATATTTTTAAATTAACTGGACATAGTGGTGTGTACCTGTGTGTACCCCAGCTACTCAGGGGCCTGATGTGGGAGGATCACTTGTGCCCAGGAGTTTGAGGCTGCAGGGAGCTGTGATTGTGCCACTGCACTCCAGCCTGAGTGACAAAGCAAGACCCCATTTCAATCAATCAATCCATCAACAAAAAATAATAAAATAAGATAAAATGCAGACTCTGAGTTAGTAGATCTGGCTGGGGCCCACAATTCCATTCTGCATTTCTAACAAGCTCTCGGGATAGGCCCGTGCTGCTGGGTCTGGGAGATACTCGCCTCTGTAAGCCACTAGCAGTAGCACCTGCAGGGGAGAGAGCATGGGGGCTGGACACTTCCTCTGGCCCCAGAATGGAAACTAAAATCAAGCAAGATGGGTCTATTTTTGTGCCATGGCTATGTTTTGTAAAAGAAAAAAAAAAAGAACTAACTACATTGTTTCACCCATCACTTTCCCTTACTGCCCTTAAACAATCTGAGCTTGTTGAAAAGAAAGAAGCAAGGGAGTGGCATCCACAGGCAGTTAAATAAGGGTTTCCAAAAAAACAACAAAAAAAAGTGGTGCACCTTGGCAGACAGGCCAGAGCCACGGGAGTCTGCAGCAGTTCCCAGGTCCAGGACAGGAAAGCCCCTCTTGGAAGATAAGAAATCTCAGCTGAATTTTCACGGCGGAGTGGCAGTGAGGAGAGGAGGGAGGGAGGTGTGTTCCCAATAGAGGAGACAGTGTGTGTGAAGAGCAGAGGGAGAAATTCGAGTGCCAGTTTGAGGGGCCAAGACACGTCTCCAGACCCAGGCTCAGAGGACAGGGAAGGCAGCACGTGCAGTGGAACCAAGACGCCCGGGTCACACTGAGGAGGAGTGAGAGGCACCAACGTGGATAACCAGGAAGTTAGCCGAATGGGCTTGCATCATAGACAGATCACTCTAGTCATGGAGCCCCAAGGGGACAAGCATGGTGGAAGGGTGACTATTTGTATAGCCACCCTGGTAAGAGATGGCGGTGGCTTCTGTCACCTCTCAGGGGACCAGAGAGGGGACAGTGAGGAATGTTCTTGGCCCCTAAATGTGGCCATGTTCAGTAGAGATTCATTGCTCATCCCCCAGGCCTCTCCTGTCACCATTTTGGGCATCTTGTCCTCGTCCCCGCCCTTCTGCCTCAGGTGAAATTCCCAGGACACACGGCCAGGGGGCCTCTTTCACCTCTGACGCTTTGGCTATGTGTGATCCTACAGGTAAATCTTCTCCAGGAAGAAGAAGGGAGCCATGAAGATTTCTCCCAGCTCCTGAGGAACTTTGAGCAGTGGTTGCAGGTGGAAAATTCCAAGCTGGTTAGAATCATCGCAATGAGAACTTCTACAGCCGAGGACTTGAGGACCAGAGAATCAAAGCTGCAGGTCTGTTCCCCAGGAAAGGTCCCTCATCCATAGGGTTTGCACCCACAGATGCATTTGGCACCAGGGGGCTCTTCAAAAGAAAGAGCACACCCACAGTTTGTGAGCTGTTCCGCCGCGTGTGTAGATAATGGCTTTTATACTTTTTTGGTTCAAAGATTTTAGAACTTTTTCTGGCATTCATTCATGTATTCAGCATGCTTATGTATTTCCCTACTTGGAAAATATCACCACTAATCACTTGACTCCTGTGTCACTTAGCTATTGCTGTGTGACAAACCATCCCAACAGTTTGTGGCTGAAAGCAACAACTAGGTATTTAACCCGTGGTTCAGAAGCACAGCAAGTTAGGCTGAACTCAACCGGGCAGGGCCTGCAGTCTGTCTGCTATCAGTTGTAGGTCAGTTGGGTGTCTCTACTTCTAGGGGCTAGTGGGCTATTAGAGACGAGAATGACGTGGACTACACATCTCTTATACTCCTGTGGCACAGCCTGGACTTCTCATAGCAGAGGCAGGGCGGAAGAGAGCAGTAGCAGCAGGCAAAGACTTTTGAGGTCAAGACTAAGAGCCAGCATAACATTAATTCCCCTGCATTCTGTTTGCCAAAACCAGCCTAGAGTCAAGGAAAGGGAAAGAGACTCCACCACTTGATGGAAGGGATGGCAAAGTCATATTGCAGTGGGTATGGATATGGCTGTGGGGAGGGAGATGGGGAAAGCCACAGCCATTTCTGCAACTGTACTACCACTTCTCTTCTGTCTTCTTCACTCCCACATCTAATCAGTTGCTAAAGCTCCTTGATTCCACCTCCTAGATATGTTGTGTTTCTCTTTCCTCGCACTACCATTGTCTGAATTTAGGCACTTACCGTGTTTGGCCTTGACTATGGCTGTAGCCTCCCAGCTGATCCTCCCTTCTTCCTGTTGGGTTCCCATCTAGGTCATGGCTCATTCTACAGCCAGAATGACAAATATGACCCTGTCCTCCCCCTAATGAAAACCTTTCACTGTGGAGTTTAACCCCTGAGTTTATTACTCAAGGCCTTTCTCAACCAGGCTCCAGCTCACTTCTGTTTCCCTATTTTTCTGCAATTTTAGGTTTGAATTTCTTTTTATTTATCTGGGTTGGGATTCATTTTAACTCCCGAATCTGTGGTCTAGGATCTTTCTGGAAAACTCTCTAACATTATTTTTTTTCTCTTAATTCCCAAACTTGTTACTTGTATTTTTTTCTACTAACAATATTTCTTAAAATATTACCTCTGCCTTGTTCCCTTTCTCCTCTCCTATTGTGATATCATTTAAACATATGTAACTACTTCTCACTGTGTGCTTTATGTCTCTTACTCTCTCTTGTGTATTTTTCATCCTTTTCTCTCTTCGTGTTGCATTCTGGATAGTTTTTCTGATCCATCTTTCAGTTTACTAATTCTCTCTTTAGCTGTGTTTCATCTTCTGTTACACATGTCTATTGAGTTCTTAACTTTTGTTGTTGTAGTTATCAGTTCTAGAACTTCTATTTGGTACTTTTAATAATCTAGGCTATCATTTTTCTTACCTTTTTTTTCTTATTTTGTAACTCCTGTCTTAGCTGAAACTCTATCATTTTTCATACTTTCCAGATGCTTGCTTAAATTTTTAAGCCTATCTTTTAATTATTTGAACACAGTAAACATAGCTTTTTACAGATTGTATCTAAGAATTCTAATATCTCAAGGCATTTTATGAATATTTCTGTTGTATATTATTTCTGCCTGTTCTTACTCTTGGTTTCTTGTGTCTTTGTGTGGCTGCTTTGTGTGCTAGACATTGTGTTTGCCAAAATATGTATAAGAGTGATTTAAGATTTAGGAGAGGCCGGGTGTGGTGGCTCACGCCTGTAATCCCAGCACTTTGGGAGGCCTAGGTGGGAGGATCACCTGAGGTCAGGAGTTGGAGACCAGCCTCAACATGGAGAAACCCCGCATCTACTAAACATACAAAATTAGCCAGGCATGGTGGTGTATGCCTGTGATCCCTGCTGCTCAGGAGGCTGAGGCAGGAGAATTGCTTGAACCCGGGAGGTGGAGGTTGCAGTGAGCTGAGATTGCACCATTGCACTCCAGCCTGGGCAACAAGAGCGAAACTCCGTCTCAAAAAAAAAAAAAAAAAAAGGAAAAAAAAAAAAAGATTTGATTTAGGATAATCTTTTCCTCCAGAGTCTATTTCATTTGCTACTGCCAGGCAAGTAGGGACCTTTCATTCTGGGACCACTAAATCCAAGTTCAAGACTTGAGTTTCCCTGGTCTACTAAGATGACTTTGAACTGGGCTGCAAGTCTCCGCAAGGTCCAGGTTTACTTCTGGTTCATTTTTTACAGGGTGAAGGCTTTAGGAGCTCAGCAAAAGGGTGAATGAATCCTATCAGAATCTCTACCTTGGTAGGGCCCAGACTTTGACTTTTGTCTCCCCAGCCCAGTGAGGCTGCCAAAAGCAAAGGTGTTTTACAGCTATTTCTTCCAAATTGGCAAATGTTCTATGGACAAAAGCCGGTCTGAACACAGCGCTGACTGCCCTGGGTTTTCATTCTTTCCCAAGTTGTGTCCCGGTGTGCCTCACATTCTTTTGTTAATACTTTTATGCCTTTAAAATGCTTTAAATATTTTGTCCTTAGTGAGAGGTTTGGTCCCAGTTATCTCGTTGGCCATTACCTGGAAATCTTCCTTGCCTGCCTCTCCCATCTCATATTTGGCTGCTCCTCTCACTCCCCCCCACCGCACCACCACCCGATTCCAGCCGTATCAGAAATGACTTTCTGTTCCTCAAGTTAAACCCCCTTGCTTTTGTACAGCATACGTTCCTGCGGGCTCTGAGAAGCTAAGCAAGGTGTCGCATATTACATGCTAGTGGGATGGGGCAGAGTCAGGATCCAAAGCCAGGACTGAAACCTGGGCTCCCGGATTTATAGCCCCGCTCCTACTGCCCCATCACACCACCTCTCTGGAGTCCTGAGAATAAAAGGTTCCATCCCAAGGGAACACAGTACTTATATTTCCTGAGAAAAATCTGCACATTCCAACCCCACTCTGCCAGGCTCATAATGCCAACAGAAAGACCTGTTCACAATGACAACTTTTAGAATGAGGCAAACTCTAGTCAAGCCCTCTGGAGGACTTGGTCCTGGAATGTCCGAGTTGGAAGTAACCACTGGAGGTCTGCAGCCCAGCTGCCCGTTCTGTGCAGGAGGCCATCCTGTAACATTCCTGAGAGCAAGGGCTAGGCCTTGGCTTGAATTGCACAGATGGGAGTCCCACTTTATGGATTCTGTCTGCCTCCTCCCTTCCTACCTCTCTGTTGAGTGAAATTTGATGGACCCATCCTTACCGGCCAGGTGGGGCTGTCTGGGCCATTTGGAAACCCCACCATGACACTGCTGCTTCCCCTAGGAGCTGGAGGCTCGGGTGCCAGAAGGTCAGCATCTCTTTGAGCATCTCCTTCGTCTCGGGCCAGCAAGGGGGACCTCGGACAAGCTGGAAGATCTGCGCTACCAGTGGATGCTGTACAAGTCCAAGCTGAAGGATTCCGGCTACCTGCTGGTAGGTGCCAAGGATGTGCAGGTCCCAGATTCCAGGGACAGGACTGTAGCTGGGCCTGGATTTGCCTGAGGATACAGTGCTCAGCCCGCATCCACCCTGCCCTGTGCATTCACACACCAGGCAGAGATGACTACTCAGACAGAGGACAGGGACACCCAAGGGTCCCGGACACTTGACTCAGGTGATGCCATTTGGCCATCCAACCACCTCATGAGGCTGGAGTCCCAATCAGGGCAGCAGTGACGTTGTAATTAACGTGTAAGGAGTGCGTCCTACCTCCCAAGCCGAGGGCTCTGTGTGCACTGTCCCATACAGTCCGTATGGTTCCCCTCTGCTCAAGTCATTGTATCTCCAGCCTCCAGACGGGGAGCTGAGACTCCAAGCAGTGAAAAAACTTGCCCAAGGCTCTATGGGTGGTCAGTGGCAGAGCTAGCCTGCAGACACACTCTTGTGTTGTAGGCGTGACCTTGGGAAGCACTGGAGTGGCATCAGGAGCCCTGGGGTCCAGCCTCATGTCTCTAACTTGCCCTGTGTCTGAGTCGAGCAAGCACTTTCCTTTTTGGGGGCCCCTGTGTCTCCTCACACAAAATAATAATAATAATAGCAAAACTGGTAATGATCATAACCTTTGCTCAATGCTATGTCCTCATAACAGTCCTTTAAAGGAGGTGCTGTTATATGCCCTGTGAACTAATGAGGAAACTGAGGCACAGAGGTTAAGTTTCCTAGGTCCCTAAGTCTGAGGAGGGTGGTGAGATGGCCCCTAAGGGCCCTTTCAGCCTCAGACCCCAGGCCCAAGCTGGACACCCCAGGCTTTCCTGGCCCTGTAGCAGCCGAGATGGCCGCTAGGTGTCACCCTAGCCCAAGCCAGGTCGGCCATGGCCCCAGCCGGCCTTGGCCACCGCCTTTCCAGACAGAATCCCAGCTGGGCCTGAAGTGTGTTAAAAAGCTCATTAAATCGAATCACCTGCTGGCTCAGGCTGTCCAGATGACCAGAAGTTTTAAAGAAACACTCCCCTGACAAAATGAATATTCCATTACAGGCTCTGTTGGGATTTAAGTTTCACTCACTTAACTTATTTTTTTTCCCCCTTTTCCTCTCCTTCCCTAAAATAACAGACACAAAGTTCTCCAGGGGAGCTGACTGGATTCCAAAAGGTACAGTGTCTGCCATCTGCTCCACACAGCCAGCGGGCAGGGTGCCTGGAGGGTTGGTGGGCCCGTGACACTGGGGCAGGACTCGTGGGCTTTCTGGAAGGCTCCAGGAAGACCAAAGAACATTTATGGGGGATCAACTCTGGGCTGCGCTGTGCTGGGGCCCAGGATTCTTGGTCTCAAGAAGCCCCAGGCTCGGGGGGAAGCTGGCCAGGGTGTGCAGAGTCCTCCGCTGTGACAGGCACATAGCAGAGAGGGGATCTTGGAGTTCACCCTCCCAAATCAGGACACGCTGGGGAGTGGACAAAGATGCTACCAGTGATTACGCTGTGACAACAGGTGTGAACCGGGACTGTCCCAGGAAACCTGGGTTGTTGTGGGCAAACTGGACGGTGTGGCCACCCTGGTGGTGGAGGGTCTGCGGGGCTCAGTAGGGACAGGAGAGGGAGGGATCGTGCCTTTGAGTTCTACTAGGCAGGTGTTTCCACTTACCCTATGGAGCCATGCTCAGAGTCACTCCCACGGCCTTTGCAGGCCGAAGCAATAACAATAACAGCAGTAATAATGACAGCAATGAGAAACAGGTATGATTCTTACGCGAGATGCTATGTGTTGGCCATCCACTGTGTGTGTAAGGAACTGTGCTAAGTTGTGATTAGGGCCCCTCCTGTAACTCTCCCAGTGACACCCAGGAGGCAGTATAATCTCAACTTTCAGCATGAGGAAACAGAAGGGGCAAGCCTGGAGTGACTTGTTCAAGGAAGGCCTCAGCCCCTCAGTGGTCTCTGGCCTCTGAATCCAAACCCCATGTTGTTAACCTTCCACGTTGTGACTTGCAGAAGACTTCCCTGGGGCCCGGAGTGTCTCCCCATTTCTGGAAAAGCCAGGTGTAAATCGGTGTCCCCTGGTGCCACTGTTTCCAAAAGAACGAATGCTGTGTTTTCCTGCTAGGCACTGGCCCATACTGACACAAGCCTCCAGCGTGCTCTGACCCACAGCGCTCTGAGTTCCTTGAGATCTCTCATTCTTTGGAATCTGAGTTTCCTAGAAATCTGTGATTTCTTCTTGGCCTCAGGCTGGTGTCATAAGTAACATCTGTAGGAGAGTGGATGACACATGGACTGGGCGGGGCAGTCACAAAATCAAGGCCGGGCTCTGGGCCCAACACCAACTGGCTTTGTGGCTTTGAGGGAGTTGTTTGGCTCCTTGGGGCTCACTTTCCCCATCTATAAAATGGAATTTTTTTTTCTTTTTTTTTTTTTTTTTGAGATGGAGTCTCTTGTCACCCAGGCTGGAGTGCAATGGCATAATCTCAGCTCACTGCAACCTCTGCCTCCCGGGTTCAGGCACTTTTCCTGCCTAAGCCTCCCAAGTAGCTGGGATTACAGGAATGTGCCACCACGCCCAGCTAAGTTTTGTATTTTTAGTAGAGACGGGGTTTCGCCATATTGGCAAGGCTGGTCTCGAACTCCCGACCTCAGGTGATCCACCCTCCTCGGCCTCCCAGAGTGCTGGAATTATAGGCGTAAGCCACTGTGCCCAGCCTAAAATGGAACTATTAATGGCAACCTTATTTACTTCATGAACTTAGTTTGAAGATTGTGTGAACTGCTGTATATGAAAGTAGAAGTACTTCTGATCACTTAAACCCTGCCCCCAACACACCCCAGTTTCGAATAACAAACAGACTTCTCACGTGATAGGGAAAATCATCAAGAAAGGACAGGTGTTCTACACAGGCCGGCCGGGTGGGTCCTGGTGGGAGACGGGGGACCCAGGACCTGGTGTCCAGACCGACTCTAGCTCCTGCACTTCAAGCCTCTCTCTGGTTGGAAGCCCCCACCTATGCAGCCCCCAGGCCAGGATCCATGTGGGTGTCAAGTCTGGGCCCCCTGGTGTCTAGCCATGGTGCCTAGCACATAGTAAGTGCTCACTAAATGTTTTTGAGTAGTGACATTTGTAGGCTGACACCAGCCCTCCAGTGCAGGCTCAGGTTCCTACAACCTGTAATTAATGTGTTACTGTGGTATGTTCATAGCCACAGTGTTCATTGCTATCTCTATGTTGCCTCCCTCCCTCCCTCTGTCCCTCCCTCCCTTCCTCTCTCCCTCCCTCCCTTCTTTCCTTCCTTCCTTCCTTCCTTCCTTCCTTCCTTCCTTCCTTCCTTCCTTCCTTCCCTCCTTCCCTCCTTCCCTCCTTCCCTCCTTCCCTCCTTCCCTCCTTCCCTCCTTCCTTCCTTCCTTCCTTCCTTCCTTCCTTCCTTCCTTCCTTCCTTCCTTCCTTCCTTCCTTCCTTCGTGCTGACTTTGTGCCAAGCTTTGTTTTAGGCACTGGGATACATCAGTGAACAGAAGAGCAGCGACCTGTCCTGTAGACTGTACATCCTGCTTGGGTGGAGAGAGGGGGATGGGGCCAGAGCACACGTGTCCAGCTGATGTTTCTCAGTAGCACAATGGGAATCTCTGGATCAGAGAGCTCTGAAGGTCACACCACTTGGGATCCATGTAGCCCTGAGGTGTATCTTGTCTATGACCAGAAGACGTTGGGCACAGCTTGGTGGGGTATGCAAAGCAGGAAAGCTCTAAATGACTAAAGAATCTGCTTACTTGGGCTATGTTTAAAACAATTGGATGTGTAAACATTTGTCCTTGGTGCTTGCTGGCTTTTGAGCTAATGGATCTCAACCCACTGTGAAGAAGTAAACAACGTGGGGGCCAATACACAGAGACCATCTATAGCTTCTTTATAGGACAGCTTGTTAAAACATAGATTATTGGACCCCACCTCTGGAGTTTTCGATTCATTAGTTTTAGGGTGGCCCATGAATCTGCATTTCTGACACGATCCCAGGTGTTGCTGCTGCTGGGGGCCCGGGGACCACACTTTGAGAACCACCACTTTCCACTCTGGATTCAAACCCAGGCTCCACCATTAGTGTGTGTGACCTCCAATGAGTCATTTAGCCGCAGTCTTCCAAACTCAAATGCAAGTTCACTGAGCTCCTGGTAGCAAAGTTCGTGTTGTAACAATGGCACATAGTAGGTTCTCAAGTGCTGTGTGAATGGGGACCTGGGAGACCTGCAGACACCGTCCTGCTTTTCTTTCTGAGGGTAAAGGGAGCAACAGCACATCTGAGGGGGAAATCCTCCCTTCGCTTTGGTGTGTGCGTGGTTCTTTGCGGGTTGGGGTGTGGCGTATACGTGTGTGGTTCTGCGCACGCGTGCACGTATGCACATCCACAGGCCTGGCAGGTAGAAAGTAGGTGCTGTCTTCAGAGGCTGTAATCTTGCCAACTTAAAAACATTCCACGTATTATTTTTGGTCTAAAGGGAAACAGGGAAAAAAAACTTACCCCAAAGCTAATTATTTATGAGCAGTTGGTTCTCCACACTTTTTTTCCTCCCTCCATGCTCCAAGTCACTGAAAGCCCCAGCTACGTCAGTGGCTTCAGCCTGCTTGTTTGTATAAACAGAATAATTAAGATTTATTAAATTTACAGCTGCCTACGCACTTGCCAACTCACTGCCGCGGGCGTGTTTGCCTGCAGCATTTAGACACGTGAAATGTCATTGCTTTTTGAGTTGCAGTTGTGCTGTGAGTCAATTGCATTCCTTGCATTGGCCCAGGGAGGTGGAACAGCCCTACCTGAGGCAAACTTTTAGTTGGGGATGGATTGGCCAAAGGTTCTGTGAGCCAGGGTGAAATAGGGCCGTGCCAGTTTGCGGAAACAGAGAGCAGGCATCTCCCATCCATTTCGTATGTGGGCTCTTGGACTATAGATCCAGATGTTGTGTGACCTGAGAGTAGCATTTTATTTATTTGACTATGTTTCATAGGTTTTAAGACTCATATTTTTTCACATTTTCACATCTCTGGAATTCGGGTGTCTTGTTACAATGTAGTTCTTCCAGTGAAGATTTAGATTTACTGCCCGTCACCCCCAACCTGAGATTCCTTTAAATTAAAATGTCTGCTTGTGGGTTGCGTTCTGTTTGGGTTTCCTTTGGACCACACTGGTTGTGTAAACGGAGACCGCCAACCTTGGGGAGCTCCAGCCCGTGGTTCAGACTCTTGAGGAAGAGTTTTGGTTTCCCACCCTTCACCCAGTGCCAAGAGAAGACCTGGAATTTCCTTGCCCCCCCTTTCTGTGAGGTGGCTTTATTTCTCATTTCTCCTTATGTTGAAGGTGCAGCTCCCTTGGTCCCCCATACTGATGTGGGCTGTCCAATCAGATGCGCCATCTTGGTTGCTGTTCTTTTCTTTCTTAGCGGTTTGTAAAATAATGAGGCACTTTTTAATCAGCGTCTTAGATTGGATGAGCTACTGCGATACCCAATCTCAGTGAGTATTCCATATTAGATTGTAACTTTCTCTCTTTGCAAAAATCCCTTTTGTGTGTCAGGCACTGTGCTGGGCATGCATGTGCTTGGTCCTTAATACTCACAACTGCCTTCTCCTTTTATAGTGGGAGGAAATGGTTTCTGGGCCCCTTGGTCCCTTCTCTCACTTGTGGGATGGGGTCAAATGGGAGTCAGGAGAGGCACCATAGCTTGAGTTTGTACTCCTGTGACTTACCGTGGAACTCCAGGGGCGGGTCAAATCTGCTTCTTCCCTAGTCACAACCAAAGGCCTGGGCTTTGCTAGGGCCATGCAGTCTCTGACCTCTAAAAGGCAGAGCCAGGGACAGCCTTCACCTTGCTCTGTGTCATCCCATGGCCTCGCCACTCCATCCATCTACAGAGCCCAGAAACAGTCAGTCTTCGATGATTTGTGAACAAGTTGGTGCTAAAACTTTGGTGGTGAAGTATTTGAAACTAGTCCTTGACTACCAAGATCCAGAGAAGCACTCTCTACACTTGCTCACTCACCTTCCACCCCACAACTCATCTGAAATTCATCGCAGTGAGGTACCCGGCAGCTACTTCTTCACTAAGGCCAGTGAACTGCTGTCCTCATGACACCTGGCCCTGGGGCACTGGGACTGATGACCACGGCCTCCTCTTCCAGCTGCCTCTATCCTGATAGCTCTCTCTTTGTTTTACTGTTTGCCAGCTATCTAAGTCAGTGTTGATAACACTCAATGTTAATGAAATACTATTATTTAATCCACAGTCCATATTTTAAAATTTTAAGCTGTCTCAATAGTCTCTTTTGAATTGATAGACTTTCGTTTTTGAGCAGCTTTCGGTTTATAGAAAAATTGAGCAGAATGTACAAAGTATTCCCATAGACCTCCTCTCATCCCAGCCCCCTCCGTCTTCCACATTAGTTAACATCTTGCGTTAGTGTGGTCCATTTGCTAAGGATGATGAACCACTTGATACATTGTTAATAACTCAGTTCACAGCTTGCCTGAGCACCCACTCTTGGTGTTGTACAATCTATGGGTGTGGACAAATGTCTAATGACCAGTATCCACCACTAAAGTATGATGCAGAACAGTTTCACTGCCCTGAAAATCCCCTGTGCTCCACCTATTCATCCCTCCCCACCTCTCCCCAGGCCCTGGCAACCGCACATCTTTCTGCTGTCTCCACGGTTTGCCGTTTCTAGGATGTCCTATGGCTGGCTTCATACACTATGCAGCCTTTCAGACTGACTTCTTTCACCTGTCAGCATGCATTTAAGGTTCCTCAGTGTCTTTGTGGCCTCACAGCTCATTTCTTTTTTCTTTTTCTTTTCTTTTCTTTTTTTTTTTTGAAATGAAGTCTCACTGTGTCACCCAGGCTGGAGTGCAGTGGTGCAATCTCTGCTCACTGCAACCTCTACCTCCCGGGTTCAAGCAATTCTCCTGCCCCAGCCTCCCGAGTAGCTGGAATTACAGGTGCCTGCCACCACACCGGGCTAGGTTTTTTTTTTTTTTTTTTTTTTGTATTTTTAGTAGAGATACGGTTTCACTATGTCGGTCAGGCTGGTCTCAAACTCCTGACCTCAAGTGATCTGCCTGCCTCGGCCTCTCAAAATGCTGGGATTACAGGCATGAGCCACTGTGCCTGTCCAATAGCGCATTTCTTTTGACCACTGAATTATATTCCATTGTCTGGACGTACCACTTACAGTCTTACTGGTAGATTTTTTTTTCTCAGTCCAGGATCCAATCCAAGATCACACATCGCATTTATTGTCACATCTCTGTTTTCCTCCAGTCTGGCCCAGTTCCTCAGTTTTTCCTAATTCTTCTTGACCTTGACCTTTTTGAGTACAGGCTGGACAGTTTGTGGAATATCCCTCGGTTTGGGTTTCCCTGCTGTTTCCTTGTGATTGGATTTGGTGATGGGTTCCTGGCAGGAATGTCACAGAGTGGTGCTGTGGTTTACTTGTGCCTCTTATCAGGAGACACATGGCGTCAGTATGTCGCACGTGGGCTGTGTTCACTCTGATCATCAGTTAAGAGTGGGAGGGATTACATTGGGAGTTATACCTGTTGTAAATGACGAGTTGATGGGTGCTCACGAGTTGATGGGTGCAGCACACCAACATGCCACAAGTATACATATGTAACAAACGTGCACATTGTGCACATGTACCCTAAAGTATAATTTAAAAAAAAGAAGAAAAAAAAAGAAAAAAGAGTGGCTGCCCTTAGGGAGCTTCTCCCTGTGAAGTTCCTACCATTGCTTTTGTAATGGATAAGTAGTGACCTGTAGGGGCTGGGTAGAGGCACTAGAAATACAATACCCCTTTCTTCTTGGGTGGTATCCTCAGGTTCTCCAGGACCTGTCCCTCTCCTGGGTCACTCTCCCTGGCACCTCCTTCCATGCCTGTGGTTTGCACACTATCTTGTGGGTAACTCTCCCTGGCATCTCCTCCCATGCCTGTGGTTCATGCACCATCCGGTGGGTGGCTCTCCCTGGCACCTCCTTCCAGGCCTCTGGTTTATGTACTATCTCTTGGGTCATTCTCTTCTCGGCATCTCCTCCCACACCTGTGGCTTTCTGCACCGTCTCGTAGGTGACTCTCCCTGGTACCTCCTTCCACGCCCGTGGTTATGCACCGTCTTCAAGCTGTGTGAGCTCTTGCTTCATCTCTAATGCAGGTCTGTCCTTCTAGCCTCAGTTCTAAAACCTCAACTGCCCACTAGATGCTTCCTTGGGGGCCCTGCAGCTGACTCAGTGGGCCTCCTCCACCGCCCTGCACTTGGTGCCAGCCTGGAAGCATCTTTGTGGTGGGTACTGAGACCTGGACAGGTCCTGGGTAAGACCCTTAACCTCAGTGGTGATGGGATGTGACTTCCTCTCTCTAGGCCCCAGGTCAGAGCACACCCACCCTCCACAGATCCAGGTTGAACAACAGAGGCCCCAGATACTTTTGTTGTTGTTTTATTTGTTGTTTCTTGTGAGAAATGCCACGTGGGATAGTAGGAAGAGCCTGGGCTCTTGACTGACACTGGAGAGCTGAGCCTATCTGTGTGACCTTGGACTGGGTACTCTCCCAGCCTCAGTTTCTTCCTCTATAAAATGGGCATAGGAAAGTCGGCCTCACAGAGATGCTCAAGGTGCCCAGGAGGCCGCTGAGTGAGGTGAAGAGCAGAGCTCAGGACCTTTGGGGGTGTGTTTAGTGAGTTCACTAACAAGTGGAGCCCAGACGTCCTAGTGAACCATAGGCACAGTGAGAACAGCTCGCAGATAGCAGGTGCCCCTGTCTCCGGGGTGGCCTCTGATGTATTGAGGGAGAAGCGGATGGCCAGAGGTGCAGGGAGGGAAGGAGCCTTATATTCATGGTTTCATTCATTCAGCAAATATTTACTGAGCACTGCTGAGGATACAGTAAAGTACAAGACTAATGTGGACCCCGCCTCTGAGGAGTTAAGGGCAGCACAGATCTTAATCAGTGATCCACAGGAAAGGGTGCCCTGAGGATGTGTAAGGCCAGGGAAGGTCTCCTGGAGGAAGTGACTCAGGGTGAGATTACAATGGTCAGTCAGCACTAACCAGGTGGAGTGGAGAAAGAAGGGCAATGAGCATTCCAGACACAAGGGACAGCCCGTGCAAAGGCCCTACGGCAATAAGACGTGAGGGTCTTTAAGGAGCTGAGAGATGGCATTTAAGGAGGGCAGTGCTTTCTTCACTGATGGGACCAAAGGTGATGATGGTGCCTAATCCCTGCATCCCTGGTGGAGGGGAAGCTTGTGGGACTTGCAGGAGCTGCCTCTCTGCCCCACACCCATCAGCCAGAGGAGAAAGGAAGTAAGCCTTTGTTGGGTGCCTACTGTGCCTTTTATGCATAGCATGCATTGCTTCA
This sequence comes from Theropithecus gelada, assembly GCF_003255815.1. Classification (NCBI taxonomy): domain Eukaryota; kingdom Metazoa; phylum Chordata; class Mammalia; order Primates; family Cercopithecidae; genus Theropithecus; species Theropithecus gelada. Next base: position 96,902,052 of record NC_037675.1, on the reverse strand, counting down.
TTTATCCTTCCTACATTGGTAGGCAAGTGTCACTGTCTCCCAACAGAGAAGAAACTGAGGCTCTGAGAGGCTAAGCAACATGCCCTAGATCACACAGCTAGAAAGTGGTAGAGTCAGGGTTAGAACCCAAGATTCCAAACCTTTTATTTTCCCCACATCCCATTTCACCAATGGTAGAAGATTAGGTCTCATGGACTGTGATGAACTCTAGCCTGCAATCCTCAGAAATCTGGAGTCTCAGGATCATCATGTAAGACCTTGGAGGATTCTTGGTCAGAGCCTCTGATGAGTATGTTAACTCCTCTACTCCCTCCCCACCCCCATGGGCTCATCGACCCCTGCTTCCCTACCCTCAGGGATGGTGTATTAGTCCGTTTTCATGCTGTTGATAAAGACATACCCGAGACTGGGTAATTCATAAAGAAAAGGAGGTTTAATGAACTCACAGTTCCACGTGGCTGGGGAGGCCTCACAATTATGGCAGAAGAAAGGCATGTCTTACATGGCAGCAGACAAGAGAGAATGGGAGCCAAGTGAAAGGGGAAATCCCTTATAAAACCATCAGATCTTGTGAGACTTATTCACTACCACGAGAACAGTATGGGGGAAACTGCCCCCGTGATTCAGTTATCTCCTACTGGGTCCTTCCCACAACACATGGGAATTATGGGAACTATAATTGAAGATGAGATTTGGGTGGGGACACAGCCAAACCATATTCTATGGGGAGCTTATAACTTCCTGAGGAAGCCCTTTCTCTCTTTGGAAAAGCCAAGATTGTCATTTTTCTTGTTGGCTTCTTAGAGGGTTGTATATGTGTGTGTGTCTGTGTTTGTATGGACGTGTGTGTGTGTGTGTTTCTAAGCATTTAGAAACATATTGAAAGATGTCTTTTTTAAAGAGCATTTTGGAATCCAGGGACCTTTAAGTGAGGATGTGAGCTCTAAGTAAACAGGCACTGGGCAGGCTGCAGGAATCCTTTGAGAAGACCACCCCTTGTCAACACTTGTATGTGTAAACACTTTTTGGACCTTCAAAGATGTTTTTCCCAGAGGATCACGGCCAAGGCACAACCCCTCTCTTGAAGAAGCAAAGTGTTAGCTCTGAGAATGGAGGGGCAAATAAAAAAGGACACTTGTAAGCAGACCCTCCATTTGGGAGATCCTTAATTACAGGCTGTTAGTTGCAGTGAAAACCCAGACCGGGTGGCCCTGCAGCTCATTGTCTTTTACCTCTTTTCCCTCTCCCTGGATGGGTCACATGTGTCAGAGATTTGGCTCCACCCAGCCCAGCAGTTGTGGGAAGAGCCACCGTCTCTGTGAACTCACACTCATTAAACAATGTGTCACCCCCTACCCTCCGCTCCCAAAGTCACCGCTGAAATACATGCAGCCAAGAGTACTTATTCATTGTTATAAGCAGCCTGTTTCATAAAATCAGTGTTTAAGGACTTTGGTGGGTGAACATATTTGAGGCTGCAGGCACAGGGTTAAGTGTTATCATCTGGAGGAGATACTTGGAGCAGGGGAATACATGAGTTGACTCAGAGAGGAGAGGTAGAGAGACAGAACTGCCCAGGTTAGAACCTCCCAGGAACATTTGCATTTAACAGTGCTTCTTCATCACCATCGTCACCCTCACCGTCACTACCACCACTACCGCCATCAGCACCACCATTGCCATCATCCTTAACACCATTGCCCTCACCTTCACCACCACCACCGTCTTCACCTCTATCACCATCACAACTATCACCATCACCACCACCATCACCATCACCATCATCCTTACCACCATTACCGTCACCATCACTACCACCACCATCTCTACCTCCATCATCATCATTACTATCAGCATCACCATCACCAACACCATCAATCTTACCACCATTACCCTCACCATTACCACCACCACCATCTCTATCTTCATCATCATCACTATCACCACCACCACCATCTGTATCTCCATCATCACTATCACCATCACCACCACCATCACCAACACCATCATTCTCACCACCATTACCCTCACCATCACCACCACCACCATCTCTACCTCCATCATCATCACTATCACCATCACCACCACCATCACCATCACCATCATCCTTACCACTGTCACCCTCACCATCATGACCACCGCCACCATCACTGTCATCATTACCATCACCATCATCACCATCACTATCATCACTATCACTCACACAATCACCATCACAGTCACCACCATCCCCATCACCATCACCATGATCATCACCATTTTCACCATTACCATGGTCATTATCACCATCGTCACCACCTTACTGTCACCACCCCACCCCCACCCCTACCACCATTAGCATCATGATCATTATCACCATCACCACCATCATCAAGCATCACTGTCATCATTGCCCTCACCTCCATCACCATGGTCACGATGACTATCATCATCACGGGACTGTGGCTTTTGGTGTCCTGGAGGGTGCACCTCGGTTCTTCAGGGAGCCAGCACATATATTCTATGATAATAGTACTAGTGCTATGATTACTAATATTAATAGTAATGAATGTTACTAACAGTTACTAATTGCTAGCACGATTATTATAAATAATTACTAATAGTACTAATAGTAAGAACTGGTACATTTATCAATCGAGGCATAAATATACTTTTGCTTTGAGCCCTCACCACAGCCCAGCAAATAGGGGTAGGTATTTGATCCCCATTTTGCAGAGCAGGAAACAGAAGATCCAATATTGATTTGCCCAAGGACACATAGCTGTTGAGTAACAGAGTCTGGGTGGGGACCTGGTCTGCTAGGATCCTAAAAGCTGGGCTCATCCTGCACTCTGCAGCATCTTGACCATGAGGGCCTCACTTTTCTGAGTGACCAGCTCTTTCCCTGCACTCCTTGGCAGTCAGACATCCATGAAGCCAAAACTCCGCCAGTCCCTCCAGAATTTAGAAAATATTTTCTTGACCACTCTCAGGGATATTGTAGCAGAGAAGTCCATTAGGCATTTGGACTTGTGAGACTGACCTTTATGTGATACTGATGGCGATGGTGATGGTGATGAAATTGATGATGAAATAAAAGGAGGAGGAAGAAGAAGGGGAGAAGAGGGAAGGGGAGAGGGAGGAAAAGGAAGAGAGGGGCTGGGCATGGTGGCTCACACCTATAATCCCAGCACTTTGGGAGGCTGAGGAGGGTGGATCATGAGGTCAGCATTCAAGACCAGCATGGCCAACATTGTGAAACCCCATCTCTACTAAAAATACAAAAAAAAAAAAAAAATAGTTGGGTGTAGTGGCAGGCGCCTGTAATCCCAGCTACCTGGGAGGCTGAGGGAGAGAACTGCTTGAACCTGGGAGGCGGAGGTTGCAGTGAGCTGAGATCACGCCACTGAACTCCAGCCTGGGTGACAGAGTGAGACTTCACCTCAAAAAAAGAAAAAAAGAAAAAGAAAAGAAAAGAAAAGGAAGAGGGGGAGGAGAAAGAGGAAACAGGGAAGAAAGACAGGAGGAAGAAAGTGATGATGGTGAACTTGATGGTGGTGATGATGGTGATGACGATGATTTAGATGGTGACAATATTAAGGATGTGTACTAATAATGACAGCAGCTGGTACATACCTACTATGTGCCAGGCTCTGCCTCATTGAATCCTCATGACAACTCTGTCGTGTAGGTACCATTATTGCCTCTATCTGTAGATGAGAAACTTGAGGTTCAGAGAAGTCAGGTGACCTTAGGATTCATAGCCAGCCCTCTGCTACACCAGGCAAGCGAAGATATATGTCACAATGGCAGAGCCTGCAACTGTATTTTCTGTTCTTCCTTTCATGCCTTGAATGCTTTGGGAAAACTGCAGAAACCTTTGTTTCTGGCAAAACTTACATTAGCCCCATTTCACCGATGAGAACACGGAGACATGTACTGTCATACAGTCAGTTCAGTGCCATCGCCGCTCCTGGCATCCTCCTCGCCCCCTGAACCTGCCCCCCACCCCCAGAGTCCCCCAGCCCACTCACCTGTGCTGTGTTGGTTCCGCAGACTCGGCGGTGGCGAGGGCTGGGCTCCCTCTTCCGGAGGGTGTGCTGTGTGGCGCTCCCACTGCAGCTGCTTCTGCTGCTGTTCCTCCTCCTGCTGTTCCTGCTCCCCATCAGGGAAGAGGACCGCAGCTGCACCCTGGCCAACAACTTCGCCCGCTCCTTCACGCTCATGCTGCGCTACAATGGCCCGCCACCCACCTAACCCGCTGGGGCACACAGGTGACTTTGTTCTCCACCCTCCAGCAGTCCCAGGGCCCCTCCTGAGGATGCCCGCCAGGGAAACTGGAAACAGGGGCAGGCCAAAGACTGCAGAGCTGCATCCATATCAGTGCTGTGTCAGCATTCCCAGAACAGACTTACTTTTTATACAGTGTTGTCTTAGTCTATTTATACCAAATGTGTACTACATGTGACTAGGGAACAATGTCTAGAATTTTTATACGATCTGTATGTAAATGCTCAGTATGTATAGTTTCATATATGAGGTCTCTCTGGAGTTGGGAAAATTCCTAGCAGCGTCTCCCTCCAATGGGATTTTGTGGTATTGTTGACTTGGTCTGCAGTCAACTCTAGAAAGCAAGAACAATAACCTGTCACTTTCATGGCAACCTCTTCTCCAAAGCCAATCCCAGAACTCGGATGTAATGAAAGGCCTCTGAGCTGCAATGCGGAAGAGCGGCACAGACCCTCACTCGGCGCCCAGCGACTCTGGCTTTATGCATAATGAGAACAAGTATGCTTGTCTAGTTTTAACAGCCACAGAGAGTAGCTGCCACGTACAAGAACTAGAAATGGCAATGACCAGAGGCAGGTACAGTGATAGCAGTGACAACTGACAGAGCGATATCAAGGGAGAAAAAGAAGAGCTGCAGAGAGCAGATCCCCGAACTAAGAAAGTACAGCCGCGTGGAGGCATCGTGCGCGGGAGCCCTAACCCCAGCTCTCAGCGGCTTCTGATCACACAGACCTATGAGGACTGTCCCTGGTGATGACACCGAGCCCCCGTGAAATGGTGAGATCCTGTGCTGTGTGTTTCATTCAGGGGAAAAGGGAAGAAGACAGGCTTTATTTTTAAGATTTCCATGCAGAATGGTGAGGCACACTCCGTGAACAGCACCCACTAGCAGTGCCCAGGAAAGATGCATTTCCTCTGTCGCTCTTGGACTGAGTTTTCATCATCGAGAGCTCAAGCTGCAGGACAGAAGGGAAGCATCTGCCATGCCAGGGGCCAGGGATCGAGGGTCCAGGACAGAGGTGAGAGAATCTGCTTTGGAGTTCGGCCTGTCTCAAGGGCTCTCCTTCCCCTTCCCAGAAAGGACTCTGGAGACAGCAGGTCCACGGGGCCAAGGAGGTCTCATGTGCATTCTCATATGGGACTAGGGCCCAGGCCACCCAAAACCAGGCCCTCTCCAGCCAGATGTAGGCGAGCCGGGCTCCATGCACCACCTGAGCTGGGGCTGCGGTGACTCCATGTCAGTTCCCGAGGCCAGAAACTTATCCCTTCCTTGCCAGGGAACTCTGGGATGGTTCCTAAGTGCTTAGCAACTGGATCATGTTTGTCCTAAATCAACACTAAATTTTCCCCTTAAAAAAAATACTTAATGCCCAGTCTTTACAAATGGATTTTGTCTGTTCAACTACAAGTAGGAGCTTCAGAGGGGATTTCCTTGGACCTTCTGTCTGGCTTTGGAATCATAAAGTATTATAGACCCAGAAAGGCCCTTTAAGTAGAGAGGAAACTGAGGCCCTAAGAGGGCCTGACGCCCAGCACCACTGCTGTCTCACACACACTGACCCTTGGCCTTTCACTGTGAGCTCTGCCTTTGGGAGCCCCGGCCCTCGGCAACCAGGATATTCACGGGCAGGAAACGCGTGCTGCCAAGGAGAGCCCTCGGGCCTAACTCAGAAAGCGTCCTTTTGTTTTTCTTTTAACTCACCTGTATTTGTTACAGCTTTAAGCAGAATGTGACTTGGGCAGTATATTTCCATTCACAGCCTGGCTCTGAGTTATTATTATTATTATTATTATTGTTATTATTTCGAGATGGAGTTTCGCTCTTTTTGCCCAGGCTGGAGTGCAGTGATGCGATCTCGGCTCACTGCAACCTCTGCCTCCCAGGTTCAAGTGATTCTCCTGCCTCAGCCTCCCGAATAGCTGGGATGACAGGCATCTGCCACCACACCCAGCTAATTTTTGTATTTTTAGTAGAGATGGGCTTTCACCATGTTGGCTAGGCTGGTCTCGAACTCCTGACCTCAGGTGATCCGCCCTCCTCAGCCTCCCAAAATACTGGGATTACAGGCATGAGCCACCATGCCTGACCATTTTTTTTTTTTTTTGAACAGCTTTATGATAAGCTGTAGGCTTACAATTCTGCTCCTCCAAACAATACTTTTCTCTGGAAAACAAGCCCTGTGAACGCTCCATCCTTCCATCAAGTTCCTTCCCTCAAGTTGCTTCAGTTTAATTTATTTCTACAGGACCAGTACACAGGGGATGAAAAGTTCAAAAAGTAGATCCTACAACCCTGTGGCTTGGTTTCCAAATATCTGGAGAAATATGTGATTTCATGGAAGAAGAGAAAGCACACTTTTCTCCAGATATCTGGAAACCGAGCCAGAGGGCCGTTCTCTGCAGGCGACCGTCTTACTGGAAAACCAGGGGCTGAGCGAGCCCAGGCAGCCATGCACAGATGTCCAGTCCTGGAAGTCAGAGCTGTGGTGTGGGGGGCTTGCCAGGTTTCTACTCTCCTATGTCACAGGTGAGAAAGCTGAGGCCCGAAACGGGGAAGAAACTGATCCATGGCCACACAGTGAGAGACAGCAAGGCCAGAGCCCAACTGGCCGCCACGGCCCTCAGGCGGTGCCCTGCTCACTGTGGTGTGATCCCTGCGTGTCGGCAACTACAGGAAAAAAACAGCCACCGGGCATGTGTGCAGCCTGTCACATATACCACATATTGGGGAAGGAGAAGCTGGAACATGCGGGCAGGGGTGGGGATATCTACCTATATTTTTTAAATTTTGATAATGATGCCATCAAGTCTGCTTGTCTGCACAACTGTTTTTTAAAAAAGAATTGCTATTTTCAGTACTTTCTTATAAATATACTTGTAATATGACGTAACAGCCCAATTACTGGTGCTTCCACGCGCAAGTGCAGTCTCCTTTGCTTAAAGGCGAGCCAGGCGATTGATCTTATGACTTTAGTTTCTAGCCTCTTTAACAGCCATGCAGAGCTTTAAGGTGCTGCTTGAAAAGGTGGCGCTGTGGCACGTGTGTGTGTGTGTGTGTGTGTGTGTGTCTTGTTCATCTGTCTCCAAAATGAAAGGGGTCTTAGAGTTTATAAGAACTGGTACTCTGATGGCCCAACACAGGGTGTGTGTGTGCGTGTGTGTGTGTGTCAGAGAGAGAGAGACAGGAGGGGAGGGGAGGAGGGAGAGAGAGCCACCAGTGGGTCGGTTGATGAATTAGTTATCCCTGCTTACCTGTCCCTCCCACCCCTTTCTTAACCCATTTTCTGTATGTGGAAAGGCACATGTAGCACCCAGAGGGTGTTTAAAAAGAAGAGCTGGGAGGGGGTGGGATGGGCAGGTACTGACAGCACATGAAGCCAGGACCCTGGGAGGTGCTCAGTGGTGGCAGGACAGAGGGAACACTGACAAGGGAGACAAAGAACGTGCTCCCTTTGGTGCTCGTGGGTGCGTGACCCCCTTGGGTGGCACTTTGCAGCCTCGCTTTGTGTAATTCCCCCACGGACACCTGCCCCCAGGGCTTGATACTGTTTTACCCCCATGTTTGAGATGGAACACTGTGGCTTAAAGATATGAAGGCCCTTGCTCATGCTGCAGTGGGTCCGAACCCACAACATGGGGCAGTGAGGACCCCAAAGCCCAGGCTGGAGGGGGGCTTGGGGCTGGTTCTACCAGATTGCAGTCTCTGTAGCCTCTGGGAATGGAGTTCCCTGGGCAAGCAGGCAGAACTCCCTGCCCATCAGCTTGCCTGGGACATGGCCAGAGTGGAGCATCCATATGTTTCCCCGAGGGACTGGCCCTCAGCTCTGAGATGAGTTGCCACCAGCAGCACATTCCCCTGGGCCATCCATCATTATCTTCACATTGCTCACCTGGAAGATGAGCCCCTCTAATGTCTCACGATGAGGTCCTCAGTCATGAATGACAGAACTCCACACCCCCAATGCCCAGCACAGGATAAGAGCTTCGGCTGTGCTTTGTTGAATTACATTAAAAACCCCAAGGCAAATGTGTTTCCTGACACCCAACTCCCTTCCAGAGGAAATGGGTCATGGATGACCTGACCCAATTCCATCTCTCAGGCCCCGTTTGCCTCGGGCAGGTGGCTGGAGCTCCCTGCAGGGCCCAGGGGTCCAAAGATGCTTGTCTCCGGGCAGCTTCAGGGGAAGGAAGCTGGGGACCCTCTGCAGCCTGGGGGCCACAGAGAATGACAGGCAGAGGGCAGAAAAAGGCCTGAAGGTGGGCAGTTTGTGCTAACTGGGGGTTCCCTAATGGATTTTACTGTTGGCAAACGGGGACCGGCAGCATCATCCTGCCCTGCTTTGCAGGGGATGGGAGGCTGGGGCTGCCCACAGTTAGGGAGTAAAGAGGGGATCTTAACTCTTCTATTAGACTGGAGCCAGGCCTGACTGGGAGGCCAGGAGGCTTTGCAGAAGCTTTGGGGACCTGCACTTTATGCTGGTCTGGCTGGAGAGGGCAGACAGGGAAGTGGGCCAGAGGGAGTCAAAGGCAAGAGGTGATGTCAGGCTCGATGCACTGAACTGTGTGCTTAAAAGTGGTTAAGATGCTAAATTTTATGTTATGTTTATTTTACCACAATTTGAGGGTGAGAGGAGAGAGAGAGAGAGTGAGAGCAAAAGAGAAAGAGAGAAGAGATAGAAAAGGAGGGAGGGAGGGAGGGAAGGATAGTGAGAGAGAAGAAGAGAATGGGAATGGCAGGCTGTACCTTCATGATTCCCAACTTTCCTCCAAGGACAAGCACTAGTGGCAAGCTTTCACTGACCAAAGGCGAGTGAAACAATATGAGGGAACGCCTTGAGTTTTTCTTTCTATAGGATTTATTTCACCCAAATGCTGACCCTTCATTCTAGGATTATGTTCTTCCTACTTCAAGGGTGCTCAATGGCCTTTAGGAAATGAGGAATGGGTAAAGGTGGCTCTGTCTTCTTTGATGGTTTCTATTGTGTTTTGGGAGCCCTCATTAGACAAAATAAAAAGTTGCCAACTCTATGTTGCTTTTGCTCCCAATACAGTGTTCTTCCTGAAAACACATGCCGTCTGAAAGTTTGGGAACCCGAGAGATGGTTGGGAGAAGAGAGCAGCTTGAGGATTGCTTAGTGCAGGAGTCCCCGAGGGAGAGAAGGAAAGAGAAATGGGAAGAGAGACATTGCGGAAATTTGTGTCAACCGGGCTCAGCGGAGGCCAGGAGCCTGCCAGCTGTGGCCCCCCGCAAAAAAACAAAACAAAAAACCAGGTGCTCACTGGCCCTGCCTTCCCACTGGCCATTTGGATGCTGTCTGGGGTCTGCGGCTTTCTCTCTTCTGGTTGGTGGGCAGACGTGCCCTGTGCCTCTTTGCATCTTAATCCAATGCAACAAGCATTCTCCAGGCTGTGTCAGGCTTTGTGCTGGGAGATTTGGGGTGAGCAAAGCCCAGTCCCTGCCCTCAGGGCGCTCGCAGATGAAGAAAAGGGTTTGTGCCATTGAAGATGCCCATCTGGATTGCGGTCATTGCCCTTGACTTTGCCTATCTGCCTCTCCAGAGGGGGCAGGCCCACTTCACAGAAACTGGAAGAGTCACACGGGGCAGACAGTGGGAGAGCTCAGGACAGGGCATGAGAGTGTCTTGCTGCCTCTTGGAGGCCACCATCATGACTATGAACCATGCTGGGCAGAGGAAATGGGTCAAGGCGGCCAGGGCAGCCTGGCTGAGCAGGGAGAGGACCTGGGCATGGCAGAAGGAGGGGAAAATAGACTGACTCAGCCTCAGGAGGTCAGAAGGATGTTGGGCTGTGCTGAGTCTCAGAACAACACAGCTTGGGAGGCTCCTGGAGGCTTCAAGGTGAGGCCCAAGGCTAAGGCAGTGGATGTTGATTGTCATTTCCATTACTCCAAAGCCCATTTTTCCCCACTGGGGATTGTCTGGGTTGGCATGTACATCCCAGTGACCAACGTGTCCATGCTCAAGGATAATCTCTTGCCCTTTTCTGCCCCCTGCCTAGGATTTCTCCCCAGAGGAGGGGAGCTGAAGGACCCCCCCAGGGAGGCTGTGCCTGTGGCTGTCACCCTGAGATGCCAGAGGCTTCCTTTGGATTCTATAATCAGAGTATTTTTCACTGGTGTCTGTAGTGATCGCCAGGGAGCCTCTGTGTCCATAGCCCAGTGGGATCCTGCCCTAATTCCCTCTCTCATGGGGACTCAGCCAATTCTCACCCCAATCTGATTGTCACCAGTCTAGGTCAGCATTGGAGGGAGGTGTGGGCAACTACAGCCCTTGCTGCTTCCAAGACAGACATCAATAGTTGATCACCAACCTTTCCCACTCCCTACTCTCCAGCCCAATGAACGTCACAGTCCTCAAAACCACTCCAAGCAGCTGCCAATCAATCATATTTGCATGTGAGCAAAACCTGTTTGACATCCGTACACCTGTACCAGCCCTCTCGGAAAGCTCTCAATTCTGGCCTCCTTTTCTTTTTTCTTTTTTTTTTTTTTTTGAATGTATGTTAAAATTAGGATGTTCTCAATCAAAAATCACTTTTCCTTCATCTAGTACTTGGGTGAGACAAACTAGCCCCAGAAAGCAGACAATGGGATGAACTGCCAGGTAGGACTTCTAGGGGAGGCAAAATGGATTAGGAAATGCTAAGTTCTCTGTTGAAGGAGGATACCTGGATTTTTTTAGGCTGTCAGAGGTGGAGGGCTTCCATAGACTGTCTTGTTCCAACTTTGTACCCATTTTACAGGTTAGGACTCTGAGACCTCAGCAGTTCTTGTTTGGCCAGTGAGCTCAGGGAGTTAGTTCCAGGAGTGGGGGTCAGTCTCTGCACCCTCTGGATGACAGGGTAACATTGCTCAGCACTAGACAGGGTTGAGTTGGACCTCCGCTGCTGATGGGCTGTGTGACCTTGGGCCAGTTCCTTGCCACCTCCCCGCACCTAATGATAAGGAGGGAAGTCAGTCCTGGAACGTCTAGTGCTCCTTGAAATATTAGGAATTCTAGGAGGGTGCGGGTGGGCTCACATCTGGAAGAGAAATCCCTAGATTCAGCCACAAGTAACAGAATCCCTCCTCCCCCGACCAACTTTGGCTTAAACCAATGAGAGACTTTACTTTTCTCTCCTCCTGAGAAGTCTAGAGATAGGCGGTTGCTGGTGTCGTCTCCTCAGCTTGTGGATGTCAGAGCCAAGGCTTTGCAACTCTCTTTCCTTTATATCACAGTCACTTCATGGCCCAGGATGCTTGCTGTACCTCCACTTTTTCATCTGGGTTCCAAGCAGGAAGGAGGGGAGTGAGTTAGATGAATCTGCCCTCCTCATGAGGAGTTTTCCTAGAAGCTCCACCAGCCACTTTGGTTCTCATCTTGTTGACCAGGGTGGTGTCACATGTTTTCCCCACATCTGCAAGGAGTCTGGGAACATGCACCCAAAAAGATGGGAGCCTTCTAGTAAGAATGAAGGGTAGGGTGGCTTGGAGTGGGACTTAGCTGTCTCTGCTACAGTTGGAGGAAAAAACCGGGGTTCGTCCTGACCCTCCATGCCTTGGCCGTATGCTCCTTATGCGGAACTTGAAGGCATCATCCTTGCAGGTGATGAGTGACCTGCCACCATGGCCTGCCACCTCGTCTCAGGGGTCCCTGAGTCCTACAGGTCTACCCAAAGGCATTGTAGACATTCTTCCTGCAAGACTTGGGAACCGACAAATAGGTGTGCCCTGCTTGCTAGAGTTTTTGTGCAGGAACAGCCCCTCCCGTCTTTGTCCTGGCCGTGAGCACCAGGGCTAAGCTTTTGAACACTTCCTTTATGTTTGGATTCAGCCCAGGCAATGCATATTTGCTTTCATTTCTTCTTGAGCTTGAGAAGTTCCTGGGTGCAAATCTTGGAAAATGAGGATCTCTGAGCCCTTCCAGGCCAGCCCTTTGTTTTCCAGCAGACAATTGAGGCTTTGAAAGGGAAAGTGGGTGCGGGCACCCCACAGGTGGCCCTCATCACCCAATTGCCAGTGCCTGCAGGCTCCTTCAGCAGAGGCCCAGAGTCAAAGAGGACTTAAAACCAGCTGTCATTTCTCTCTCAGCTTCTGTGTATGAGAGAAACGCCTTCTGTTTTTCAAAGTAAGAACAAGGAGGAATTTGTTTCTAAAAGAACATTAAAACACAGGCTCGGGGTTTAAAAGCAAGTGGTTCAGCGGGATGTTCAGGGCCTTAAAACACAGTCAGCGGGACTCAGCATCTCCCAGCACCTGCTCTCCGGTTGTCATGGTAACACCATCCCCAACCCAACCACCTTGTCCAGCCGGGAGACAGCAATCACAAGGAGGGACCTCAGTTTCCCCTGAGGATCCTGGGCTTCCTTTCTGAAATGCTTGCTTCTGAGCTCAGCAACCAGGAACACCCAGCCAGCCCATCCCCAGCACCTCTGTGGAGATGAGGGACAAAGTCCTACGGCCCGTCTTCCTGTTCGGATGAGAAAGAGAGGGAAGGAGACATACCCCGAGGGCCTGCAATATGGTCATGACACTTTCAAAAAGCCTGTGTGCTATGGAGTCATGATCGGAAACCAGGTACAGAAACCAGAGTGCGGAGGGTCAGCAGCCTGCCTCAGAGCAGCCAGCTAGGGGGTGAGTGGTAAATGTGGGACTTGTACCCAGGCAAGACTGACTCCAAGCCCGATGCTCCACTCTATGGAATGTTCCCTGGGCCTCAGTTGCTTTCCTTTCCTTTGCAGGCTGCGGGCTGCTATCACTCTGGCAGCTGGTGAGCTAGCTGGAGGGTGACATTCCAAAGCAGGGCAGTAGGGCTTGCCTCCTGTGCCCACTCCCGCGGGGAAGTCTGTTGACTCCTACCGCTGATGGGAGCTGGCAACATCAGGATGAGGCCCCAGGGGATGGTGGCAGGTACCCACTGACTGTCTACCTTCCCACTGGAAAAGCACGGACAGGCCAGCACTTGGGGGGCAGGCAGAGGGCAGAGTTGGCTTTGCGCAGTCTCTGCCTGGTGAGCAGCTCCAATTCCTCTCATGGGAGAAACAAGGAGGCAGTCGCTTGTGCATATTCCAGAAGTTTTATTGGGGAGGAGGAAGCGAACAGAGGAAGCTGTGTGTGCGTGTGAGGGAGTAGGCGGCGTGGGAGGGATGCACGCGTATGTGAGCATAGCATGTGCGGGTACTACACATACATCTCCATGCAGAAGCACACCTGGGCAGCCCTGGCTTCCAGCATTGGGCTTCAGCACAACAGACCCCAGCCTGTGGTCTCTCTGAACCCAGGGAGACCGCATTGGGCTCAGGACGTTTTCCCCGAGGTCCAGAGTTTTATGCCTCTCCCTGGCATTCTCCATAAAGAAGGGAAGGTCAGATGACCCCTTAGATCTGTGTCATCTGGGAATTTCCTTGGGCTGGTTTAGAAACGATGCCCTCTCTTTTTCTCAGGATAGCAGATAACCTGCTGTGAAAGAGGGCTTAATTCTATGGGTCCTAAATTTTCTCCTTTCTCTCTCTCGTTCTGTGTGTGTGTGTGTGAGGAAAAATGGCAAGTTTCCAATACCAGCTTTGGAAGAATGATTATGTTTTCCCTCCATTTCAAGTCCAAAAGACCAGAGCCCTCATTCCAAAGGGCATCCACCCAGATAGATTTTTTAGTTTCATTTGTCATCCCTCCCATGGGAGGGCCCCATGTCTCCTCAGAAACCATCCTGGGCCAGGCGCAGTGGCTCACGCCTGTAATCCTAGCACTTTGGGAGGCCGAGGCAGGTGGATCACGAGGTCAGGAGATCGAGACCATCCTGGCTAATAGGGTGAAATCTCGTCTCTACTAAAGCACAAAAAATTAGCCAGGTGTGGTGGCGGGCGCCTGTAGTCCCAGCTGCTTGGGAGGCTGAGGCAGGAGAATGGCGTGAACCCGGGAGGCGGAGCTTGCAGTGATCCGAGATTGCGCCACTGCACTCCAGCCTGGGCGACAGAGCAAGACTGTCAAAAAAAAAAAAAAAAAAGAACCCATCCTGGATGCAGCAGGTGGGGCAGAGTGAGTTTGGCCTGCCCATGACTTCCACCCCTGAGATTGTGAACAAGGAGGTCTGGGGCAATGCTGAGAATGTTTTTGAAGATACTCCCAGATGATGCTGATAATCACACGAGATTGAGTGCTGCGATCGCCTTGAGTCCAACCTCTGCATAAACGCAGTCCTCATAAACAAGTTCACTCTACAAATTCACTCTACCCTAAGCTAAGTCTATGTGAGCAAACTCACTTCATCCTTTGTACCTGGAGACCTGGACCTGATACTGACCTGTTCATGTAGCTGGAATGGTGTATTTCATGCAATGTGGACCAAGCAATGGCATGGTGTGTGTGTGTGTGTGTCTGTGAGTGTGTGCATGTGTATGCGTGCGCACTTTTGTGTGTATATGTGCATGTAGATGCTGCATAAATGATTTTTGATGTCAAAGGCAAACTCATTCCATTGTTTTAAATGTTCTATTATGTAAACAATATGCAGAGGGACCATATCTACTCTTGTCATATTATTTGTGATGGTAAAACATGCATTTGCAATAAATTAAGCTTTCTGGGAAGGCAAGCAGTATTGGAGCCAAACGACTGTCTCGGAACATGTGTGTGTTATCTCGGTTCATATCAAGTCCAAAGCCGATGGAGCCTTCCCCGCCATCCAGGGAGGAACACCAGGACCCCAGAGTTTCTTCTTAGTGCTATATTTTAAAGTTGCATTGACGTTTTCCTCCCCTTCCTTTTGTGCAAGTTGGAAGTAGCAGTGTTCTAAAAGATGGTTTGACGTTTTTGCTGTTGTTTTATGTTTTTAAAAATGTATCTGCTTTGTGTTTAGAAATAAAAATCTCTATTTTGGTCTATGAAATAGTGTGTGGTTTGGAAATTCGTTTTCTGAAGTAAAGGAGTTTGTCCAAGAGGTTATGAGAAGAAAGATGACGTGTGGCTGAGGCTGACATTTTAAGATTCTGACTTCCAGTTCAACCTCGTTCATGCGGAGGTTAGACTCAAGGCGACAGCAGCACTCAATCTCACGTGGACATCAGCCTCATCTGGGAGCATCTTCGAAAACATTCTCAGCATCGCCCCAGACGTCCTCGTTCACAGTCTCAAGGGTGGGGGTCATGGGCAGGCCAAGTGGATACTGAAAATTCCGAAATGTACTCTGAGTGCATTTTGTAGAGAAACAGCACCCCCAATAGATCCAGGCACTAGCCCAGATAGAAGTAAAAGGAGGCCTTTCCAGCCATTTTACTCCCAACCCCAGGGATCAAAGCCCCACCAGGACAGTTTGTTTAACAAAGAATTCTTGGGTTTGGCTATCTGGTTTCTTAACTCACAGTGCACTGGAAGCTGCGGAGGAGAAAGGGAGGACTCTGCCGGATGCAGGAGAAGCCAGAGACACCATCCTGACTTTTGAGGGCAGGTCTAAGAAACCGGCAAGTAAACCCAGGAGCTGCCACAGGCTAACAAAAGCTCCTAACAGTGGCCTTGGTTTGCCAAGAAAAGGAAAGTGTATGTCAGAATCTTCTGCTTACAAAGGCACAGAAGTGTACCCTTCAATTCAGAACACTGTCATTAGAAGGATTTAAAATAAAATGGTTTTGCCTCTTGTTTAATTTGTTCTCCCAAGTGAGAATTTTTTAAAAATCTGCCATTATTTTAATAACGTGTGTAATACGTTTCCTAAGTTTTTCCCATCTCTGTGATCTTAAACCCTTCTCACCCTTTGGGAGGTGGGGCGGGATGGGGGGTGGGGGACTTGAGTGAGAAGCATTGTATCTGTAGCCCCTCACTCCTTACATGACTGGTAAAGCAAGAGACAAAGTTTTAGTCTCCATATGAATTCAAGTGGAGTCCAGAGCAGGGCATGAGGCTTTGAACCACTGGTGCACAAGTTGCTACAGGCTGGAAGTGGTGGCTCATGCCTGTAATCCCAGCACTTTGGGAGGTCGAGGTGGGCAAATCATTCGAGGTCAAGAGTTCAAGATTAACCTGGCCAACATGGTGAAACCCTACCTCTACTAAAGATGCAAAAAAAATAGCCGGGTGCAGCAGTGCACACCTGTAGTCCCAGCTACTTGAGAAGCTGAGGCAGGAGAATCGCTTGAACCCAGGAGGTGGAGGTTGCAGTGCGCAAGCCAAGATCACGTCACTGCACTCCAGCCTGGGCAACAGAGTGAGACTCCATCTCAATAATAATAATAATAATAATTACAGTTTTTGCCATCAAAAGTAATAGATTTGGATCTGGTTCAGTGGTGCATGCCCTAGAGTTAAACACCATTCAAATGAGTCTCTGAGTTTTTGACTTGGTGAAGCAGTTCTGCAGAGAAAGGGCAAAGGGTGGGAAATCTGTTCTATTGGGAAGAAGGAGTGGTCCTTGGTTTTTCCATCTGCCTTGTTTAGGTTGCTGGCACTCCTATAGCGGACCTTGCAAATGGAAGAATCACTTTCCACTGTCAGGCTGCAGCGAGACCACTGCTGGCTACAAGGAATTTACAACTGAGGGAGGTGATTTCACCCAGCATATCTGGATCCATTGTCTAAAGTCTTAGAGTAGTGCTAAGTACCCTCCCAGAAACATTTGTGAGTCTCGTGGCCCTGAATAACGAGAACCCTTACCTTCTAAGTAGTTGTCCAAAAAATAAAGCAGCATGTTTTTTGAAGAAAGACAGAACTCTTTCCACTGGGGTGCTCTGCCTTTTAGGTCTATATGGAATTGATCACGGCATAGCCCTGTTTAGCTGATCTGAAGAAGTCTTAATCCATATAACATAAAGGTGTGCCACGTGTCATTTATGTTAACTAAACGTGGTATACATGTTTATTTCTACAGCAGAAGCATCAAACCTGGGGTCAGGAACTTCAGGGTTAAAACACTGTTTCAGTGAGAAAACTAGATTCACCCTTCCTGGTTTTAATTTAGCACCTTTTGTGAGAACCCAATCCACTGGGAGAGTAACATTAAACACACACGGTTTCTAAATCTTGACTGAGTTCTCTAGTGTTTCTGGCTGGGCGACTCATTCATTTTTATGACCGTGTGATTTTTTTCACAACCAGGCGTCCCATGGAAATAATTATCTTACCTCAGTTTTCATCCATGGCTTCGAAGCCCAACCATGACACGCTTAATTGGAGAGATTCATCATCTTCTCGTGGAATCCCCTTGGTGAGACTGTTACTCCGCTACTTGGCCCCGCCGGCCTCCTCTGTCCCTGCCTCTGCAGCCCTGGCTCTCCGTTCTGCTACCCTTCATTATGCTGCCAGAGGAGATACCCCAACTTGCTCAGGGCTTCCGGGCTGGAATTCTGTATTGCAATTGCATGCTGGCATGCGTCCTGGTCCCTGCTCCCCGCTCCAGCTTGGTCTTCACTGTGGCCTGCTGCTGCCAATTTCTAACAGGAGGGCTCCTCTACCAATGGACAGCGAGGGAAATTGCTCTAAATTGTTCTGAGACATGGCTTGTCTCATGCTGTCCGTATTTGCTCTCTTTGAGCTCGTGCGCATCACTGAGGCCCTTTTCCTTTGGAATGAGGTGATGGGATAACAAAAAATAAAAAGCAACAAACCACAATGCTGAATGCAATGTGGAATCCTGCATTGCATCCTGGAACAGTGAACAGGCGTTAGTAGAAAAGCCAGTGATACACAAATCGAGTTAGCAGTTTCATTAACACGATTGTACTGGTGTTAATTTCTTGGTGTTGACAAATGCCCCACGGACATGTAAGATGTTACCATTAGAGGAGACTGGGTGTGTTCGCCTATTTTTGCGTTGCTATAAAGGAATACCTGGAGCTGCATAATTTATAAAGAAAAGAGGGTTAATTGGCTCATGGTTCTGCAGGCTGAACCGGAAGCATGGTGCTGGCGTCCACTTCTGGTGAGGTCCTAAGGAAGCCTGCAATCATGGCAGAAGGTGACAGGGAGCCAGCGTGTCATATGGCCAGAGCAGGATCAAGAGAGAGAGGGAGAAAAGTGCCATACTCTGTTAAACAACCCGATCTCTCTGAGCAAGCATTCACTAATCACCAGGGGAATGATGGCGCTAAGTCATTCATGAGAAATCCCCGTGATCCAACACCTCCTACCAGGCCCCGCCTCCAGCACTGGGGATTCCATGAATTCTGGAGAAGCAAACATGCAGACTGCATCACTGGGTGAAGGTTATGGGAACTTTGTGCTGTTTTTGCACCTTTTCTAAATGATTCCAAATAAACATTTTATGTATTGTTTGTTCCATTTTATTTCATTTCTATTTTCATTAGAATGAAATGAATAGAATCTCATCAATAATCTGTTTTGCCTATCTAGTAGATGAAAAGACCTGAATTTTTAAAAGCATCGAACATTTCAAAAACTGAGTTTGCAGTTTTTAATGATACCTTTATAATTAAGAAATAGTAAAAAGTTATATGCTAAATAATGGCAATGTTCCAAAAAAGATTAGTCTTCCCTTCCAAGTGACAAATGGAGCAGTATTTAGGACAAGCACTGTATGATTTGAACGCTAGAAAATGTATATTTCCTTCTTTTTTCATCAGCTTACATATTTTTCTTTTTTTCTACACTTAAAATTCTTTTCTTTAATGGACAAGTAATAATGTTACATATTCATGGGATACATAGTGATGTTTTGATACATATAATATAAGGTATCGGATCAGGGTAATTAGCATATCCAGCATCTCAAACATTTATCATTTCTTTGTGTTGGGAATATTCAGCATCCTTCTTCTAGCTATTTGAAACTATATACTATTGTTAACTATAGTCAGCCTACAGTGGTGTAATATACTAGAACTTACTTTTCCTATCTAGCTGTAATTTTGTATCATTTAACAAATCTCTCCCCATGCTTCCTTCCTCCTACTCTCCCCAGTTTCTAGTATCCCCTGTTTTACTTTTTACTTCTATGAGATCAACTTTTTTTAGCTTTCACATATGAGTGAGAACATTTGGTGTTTAACTTTCTGTTCCTGGCTTATTTTGCTTAACATAATGTCCTCTAGTTCTATCCATGTTGCCATGAATGACGGGATTTCCTTTCCCCTTTTTTTTTTATGGCTGAATGGTATTCCATTGTGTATATATCCCATATTTTTTACATCCATCTGTTGTTGGACACCTACGTTGATCCCATATCTTGGCTATTGTGAACAAGTACTGCAATAAATGTGGAGGTGCAGATGTCTCTTCAATATAATGATTTCCTTTCCTTTGGATAAATTCCCAGTAGTAAGATCACTAAAAATTTTATTTTTAAAAATATGATTTTTTTATGGCCCTGGAAAAAAATGTGAGGTTTCTCTTTTGCTCTTAACTGACTCCCTTAAAAGTGACAGTGAAACTGTTCTAGGAACAGGCTTGGAATCATCCTCATCAGTGTTTGGCTCCAAGCAACCAAATCTGCAAGGCATTGGACCTTAAAAAAGTTCTCACGTCTTCTGGAATACTTATCTCAAAGGAATGTGGTTGTGCGGATTAAACGGGATAGTACGTGTAAAGGGCTTTCACAGTGCTCAGCCCACAGGACACACTCCATAACTGGGAGCTATTTATTCCACCCCATCCCAAATGCCTTCCCCGGTCATGCTAGGCAGGTTCTGAAGAAGCATCTTCTTTTACGTTCTCTAGGATGCATAGCCTGACTCCAAAGTACTGCCCTGCAACTACTGCCAGGAGTCTGGGGTCTCCCGCATGGGCTTACACGTGTTCTGGGGATGCTTGTTAAGGGGAGAATCTAGAATCCGTCAGCGGTCAGTTGCAGAAAACAGAATCCACTCTAACTAGCTTAAGGAGAAAGGGATTTATGATGGGGTATAAAATGGCTCACAAAATTGCTGAAGAACAGACTCTAATCTGAGATTTCAGGAGGAGCTCAGCCTCAGGACCACGCTGCCTCTTCTATGGTGGAGAAAGTTGCTGCCACCCCTAGGGGGCTGCCAGACCAGGAGAGCACTGCCGCCGCTGACTAAAGGCCTCACCTCCACTGCACTGCGGCAAAGGGGTGCCCGTGTCAAGCCGTCTCCTCGTGCACCTCCCTCCCACACTCAGTCTCATGAAGGAGTATTGGAGTTGGAAAAATCTGGTTCACATTTAGAACACGGAAGCAAAGGAGGCAGGGATATGCCATGTTATTTTTTTTTTTAATGATTTTTTTTTTTTTGCTTAAAAAAAGAGACAGAGTCTCCCTATGTCACCCAGGCTGATCTCGAACTCCTATCTCGGCCTCCCAGAGTGCTAGGATTCCAGGTGTGAGCCACGACACTCAGCCAATGCCATTTTATCTTTACCCTTCTGCATTACGGGAAAACATCTTGCAAGGAGTTTAACAGGCAATTAATAAGCAAATCCACAGTATCCCCCACAGCCCATCCCTCTGGATACTTCATGTCCTGGTGCACCCCAATTTCCATATTTAAACTTCCAAGCAAAAACAGCAGTGGAAACAGTAGCTCCCATTCCCTCTAATGCACCTATCCCCATATGAACAAGTGAATGCTTAGCAAAATATCTCATTTATCAGTATATCCATCCCTGTCCTCTATTAGTTTTCCTCTGTTTCATTCACAATTTTACTTGATGTCCTGAAGTCTGTGAACTAAATTATGAGGTTGACTGTCACATCCCTGCCACCAGGCCCGCTTGTTCATGGGCAACTGAACTGACATCCAGTGACATCTGGACACTAGATTATCAAGAGCCTTCTCTACATGGATGGACTTTTGATGAGCATTCAAACAGTACACACATATCTTTATACCCAAGATCTCGCTGAAAGGGCTACCCAGGTGTATTTTCCCTAAACTTCCATGTTATCAATCCCCATTCTTGTCCTTTTCAAGTCCTTGACCATCCTTAAGGAAAGAATCAAGTAAAGACTATTTAAATAAAAAATATTATTGAGCTCTTTTTTTTTTTTTTTTTTTTTTTTTTTGAGATGGAGTCTCACTCTGTCACCCAGGCCGTAGTACAGTGGCACGATCTCGGCTCACTGCAACCTCTACCTCCTGAGTTAAAGAGATTCTTCTGCTTCAGCCTCCTGAGTAGCTGCGACTACAGGCACACGCCACCACGCTTGACTAATTTTTGTATTTTTGGTAGAGACAGGATTTTACCATATTGGCCAGGCTGGTCTCGAACTCCTGACCTTGTGATCCACTCCCCTCTTGGCCTCCCAAAGTGCTGAGATTACAGCACCTGAGCCACCACACCTGGCCTATTGAGCTCTTATTATACATCAAGAATAAATAAAATGGTGAACAGAACAGAAACCCCCAAACCTTGCCTTCCCAGAGCTTACTCTCTGGTGCTGGGTACTGCCCGTTCATCCGTGTAGATCTGTACTCTCAGTCATTTCTCCTTCTAGGCAAAATGAACTACTAAATACACGTTTCAAAGACAGTGGGGGACGTTCCTTCCCCATTGTCTTTCATCACTAGCCTTCACAGGGGCTATAATCCTATAACATTATACATCTGACTAGTTGCATTATATCAGGCAAGGTCAGCGAGGCTCAAATACTTTTTTTTTTTTTTTTGAGACAGAGTCTCACTGTCACCCAGGCTGGAGTGCAGTGGTGTGATCTTGGCTCACTGCAACCTCCACCTCCCAAGTTCAAGTGATTCTCCTGCCTCAGCCTCCCAAGTAGCTGGGACTACAGGCACCTGCCACCACACCTGGCTAATTTTTGTATTTTTAGTAGAAATGGGGTTTTGCCATGTTGGCCAGGCTGGTCTCGAACTCCTGACTTCAAGTGATCCAGCCACCTTGGCCTCCCAAAGTGCTGGGGTTACAGGTGTGAGTTACCACGTCCAGCCTCAAATTCTTTATTCTGAAGACAACTGGTCATGGGGGACGCCAAGTGAAGCTATGGGGTGGGCTGAGGGTTAGGCGTTATGCAGCAGGAGTAGGTATCCTGGGGGGTGTGGACCACTGGTACGGCCTGCATGTTTATTTCCCCCCACTCCCAATTCATATGTTGAAATCCTACCCCACAAGGTGATGGTATTAGGAGGTGAGGGCTCTGGAAGGTGGTTAGATCATGACGGTGGAGCTGTGATGCATGTGACTACTAAAATGACACCAGAGGGAGAGCTTGCCCCTTCAACCATGTGAGGATACAGCAAGAAGGCACCATCTATGAACCAGGAAACAGGCTCTCACTAGACACCGAAGCTGCTGGTCCCTTGATCTTCGACTTCCCAACCTCCAGAACATGAGAAAAAAATTTCTGTTGTTTATCAGCCACCTAGGCTATGGTATTTTGTTGTAACAGCCCAAATGGATTAAAACACCCATGTACACACGCAGCTCACAAAATGACCAAATGAGACACTGGGCAGAGATTCAGGCCTGGGCATTCATTCAGCCGGTGGACCATGGCACTGAGGGCAGGCAGCGTGAGGTTACCACCCATGAGAAAACTGGACAAGCACCTGCCGAGGTCCTTCCAGCCCACTGGGCTCCTGCCTCCCCTGAGCACTGCTCCCGCTATGGAGTTCCTCTCCGTTGCCTCACTTTGGACCTTCCTGGAAAATGGGTCCTGTCTCTGACCACAGTCTGTGATTGAGCGCCATATACCTGGGACTCCAACCCCCAATCTCTGCAGGCCAGTTTGTGACCTCAGCTCTGCACTTCTCACCCGTCACCGCCATGGCTCTTTGTTTGCTGCCTGTTCTGTGCTCTTGGCTGCTGGCACTGACCTTCTTGTGTTTGCTCCTGTTTGGGGTTTCACAAGTTCAGATTTGTCTACTTGTTTGTTTTGATTCTCAGAGCCTCAGACAGGGGTAGACCTGTGGGTCAAATCTAGCTGCCACCTGTTTTCATACAGTTCAAGGAGTAAGAACGGTTTTTAAATTTTTAAGTGGGTTACATTTTAAATGGTTATGTAAGTACCAACAAAATAGCTTTAATTTTGCCCCTTGCACTACAAAGGCCCAAAATATTTCCTCTTTGGTCCTTCACAGAAGCGTTTGTCAACTCATGCTCAAGGACATCGCTGTGCAATTTCCTACCTGATTAATCCATGTAGCCAAGCTGTCCACCCTTGAATCCCAGCAAGGTCCTTCCCTATGAGCAGCTCCCCAGCAGGCTGGCCATGACCTCCCTGAAGCGGGCCAGGAAGAAAGCCCACTGGCCGGGGAGGCAGGAGAAATCGGTTCCAGCCTCGCACTCATCACCAGCTTGCTTTGTGACTTTTGGTAAGTCTCATTACCTCTCTGTACCTCAGATCCCTCTCTGTCAAATGGGGAGTTTAGATGTGAATCACCTTGGAAATCTCTCGGAGCACTGCCAGTCCTCTTCAAACCATTGTTCTCCATAACCATGAGGAACACGCAGAGAGAACAAGGTGCAGGACTGTCCCAGGGACCCCAGGATTGAGCCCACGATCAATTCTTCATCCTAGGGCATGGGTGACAGGTCATGCGGGCACACAGACACATGCTATATACACTGTAGACACGTGCACACACCTGAATGCCTGTGCACACACACCACTCATTCATGCACCACACACACAGAGGCATACATAGACACAGACACACTCCATACACAAACACCTACATATACACCACGCACCTGTGTGCAAGGACACGCACCACACACAACCATGCACCACACACAGAGGCACACACAAACACAGACACACTCCATATACACACACACAACTTGTACACATATACCACACACCTGTGTGCAAGTACATGCACCACACACAACCATGCACCACACAGAGGCACACATAGACATACACTCCACACATACACACACTTGCACACATACAATCACACACACCATGCATACACACACATGCCACACACATAAAACACACCACACGCAGAGATATGCACACATGCCAAACACACCCACCACACCACATCCAGGCATACACACATGCATGCACCACACGCAGCACACACATACACATTGCAGACACATGCACGTGTGCACACACCCCCCATAGGCCAAACACACACAGATGCACACATACACTACACATGCAGATACACTACATACCCCACACAGACACCACAGAGGCACATACGGATACAGATACAGACAGTCATCATACACAACTGCCAGACATACAAGCCATATACACAGGTGCACACCCACACCACACACACAGAGACCTACAGACACAGACACGTGGTGCTCTGGGCAAAGTGTTGTGACTGTGTCTCACGGGTTGTCAGGTTGGGAGCCGCAGCAGAGCTCTGGGGCACATCCCTGGGGGATCCCTCCTCGACTCTGGTCTGATTAAGTCAGCTCTGCAGAAACCAGAAAATTAAATTTGGGGCCATGTCTGTGTTCCGGATATGGTGCATAATTTCAGGATTACTGTGGGTAGAGAAAAGAGAAAGGGCTCTTTTCTTTTTTTTAGGGTTTGGAAAGGAAAACATGGTTGTGTGGGCTAACGTGTACTGCTGGGCGAGGTCTTGAGGGGTATGGTTTGGAGCAATGGGGGAGGCGTCTGTGCAAGCAGCAAGCCTTCCTTTTTGGGGTCAGGTAGGGGGTTGGTAATGCAGGGGTTATAAAGAAAGAGATTGCATTTGATTAATGAAATATTTTCTTACAATCATGTTTTTGCTGAAATGCATGTTCAATCCTGACCAAAGGCCAGGGAAGCCAAACGCAAAATATATAGTGTGCGGTTGCCGGAATATCTCCCAAGCTACATTTTAATATATGTCAAAATTCAAATTTACCCTGGAGTCAGGGAAGTCAGAGAGGGAGCCCTTTGCCTTATGGGTACTGCATACCATGCTTAATAAAATGATAACGCAACCTTCACAGTTTGCTGGGCACTTCCACCCACAGTCTTTCATTTGATTCTTACAATAATGTCAAACGCTTTTTTGTCTCTTCTACTGAAGAGTAAAACAAGGCTGAGAGAGGTAGAAAGGGGACCTCAAGGTCACAGCCTGAAAATGGCCCTGCTGCCGTCTAGCCCTGCCCTCCAGTGATCTCTTGTTCCAAACCTGCACACAGCCACGAAGCAAACCCACTGTTTATGTCTCTTCAGTTTGCAATCCCAAAACTATCAGGTGTAGATGAAAAAGCAAGCCCTTAAGGTTAACAGAGCAGAGTTAAGGGACCCTGAGCAAAATCTCTCATCCCTGAGGTACCTGATTGGTTATCTGAATGGCTGCCAACACAGAGCACTGTATTAAGAGGATTCTGAGGCTGTGATCAAGGAAAAATCTGCATGATCTCTTGGTGAGGTCTCCCATGACAGTCGTAGGAGACAGTCGTAGGGAGGGGTTTATTGTCATCCTCACTTTGGCCTCAGTTTCATTATCTATAAAGGTGAAAGAATTGCTCTCAATCTGGGTCTGTGAACTAACATGCCTACAGAACCCAGATAGGAAACATCTGAGCAGACCGGACGTATTAGTTTGTTCTCTCTGCTATAAAGAACTACCTGGGACTGGGTAATTTATAAAGAAAAGAGGTTTAATTGTCTGACAGGTTCCACAAGCTCTACAGGAAGCATGGCTTGGGAGGCCTCAGGAAACTTACAATCACGGCAGAAGGTGAAGAAGAAGCAGGCACGTCTTACATGACTGAAGCAGGAGGAAGACAGCGAGCCTCTGCTACACACTTTTAAACAACCGACTCTCATGAGAACTCACTCACTATCACAAGAACAGCAAGGGCGAAGTTTGCCCCCATGATCCAGTCACTTCCCACAAGGCCCCTCCTCCAACGTTGGGGATTACAATTCGACATGAGATTTGGGCAGGGAAACAAATCCAAACCATATCACCAGACCAAGTGTAAAAACATCCTGAAAGAAGGAAGGTTGGGATCTTTGTCCAATCATTGCCATGTGGGGATGTGGGCTTTGGATTAGAGTGACAGTTTCTCAATCATTCGAGATTTCACAATTTAATGTTAGAAAAATTTTTTTAGGGGGCAACTAATTTGAATGTTATTAAAAAATACCTATGCTAACATGAGTGTGTACACATGTGCTATCAGGCTGAGTGTGGCCCACAGACCATTGCTTTGCAAGCTTTGGTTTAAATAAGCCCCAAGATTCCTTTCATTTCAAAAATTCTAAAATTCTGTGTGGGATGCAGGTCCACAGACTAGGTGCATGTGAAATGTTTCTCAATAGATCTAGAATTCTAAACTCGGTCCCTCACCCACGTGGGCCGAGATTAGTTTGGGCACCTGCTATGTGCCTATTGGGCTTCTACAGACACTGTCTCACTCAGGCTTCAGGACTCTGTCCAGCTGGCTCTTCTCCTTTATTTTGCAGCTGAAGACACAGGCTCAGAGAGATGACGAATTTGCCCAAGCTTGCCCAGCACATAACCAAATTGAAATTTACTCCTTGGTGACTTCCCAAGATTTTGGTTTTGTGGATGGAAATTCCATGACATAATCAGCACTTAGTGGAAACTCAATGATAAATGCATAAAGCTTGGGAGGGCTTCACCCCAATATTGTATCTAGATCCACTGTGGAATTTCCAGCATTCCCAAGGATTGTAACTTGATTGTCTTCAATGAAGAACCCAGCAGGCATTATCAGGCTGGGCCGGTATTGGCAGCCCCTGGGTGAGCAATTGCTTGGCAGCCATCCAGCCCATAAAGTGTTCTAAAAGGTCATCTGGTTTTGGCTGTTGGTAGAAGGTGGGAGAGATTGAGAGGCCCTGAAAACTGGGGTCTTTCCCATCTGTTCCACATTACAGTGCTGTTAAATATGTTATGATGTCCATTGTACCAACAAATACAAGCAGAACTAATCTCTTTGTTTAAGGTTCCTTGACTGACATCATTGGTGATTAGATGACATACTTATTTTCTCATGACTAGAGTGGACTGGTTCAGTGAGAGGTTTGGAAAGAGTACAGGCTCTCACCCACGAGGTTGGGTGGGAAGTATCTTGATGCTGATGGATGCGAAAAGCAACCACAGCTCCAGGGATGGGGGTGGAAAAGAGAAATGCTTTGCCATGTCTCAGCCACAGAGATGAAATCTAAAGGAGACTAAAGACTTTCTGAGTGTCTCTTCATTCATTCATCCATCCGTCCATCCATCCATCCATCCATACATACATACAATTATCCATCTCTCCATCCATCCATCCTTACATCCATCCATACATCCAGCCAGTCATCCATTCATCCATTCACCCATCCATCTATCCAACCATCCATCCATCCTTCCATCCATCCATCCATCCATCCATCCATCCATCCATCCATTCATCCATCATCCATCCATATATTCAGCCATCCATATATTCAACCATCCATTCATCCATCCATCCATCCATCCTCTGTTCATCTCTCCAACCATCCATCCATCCATACAGACATACATACATTCAACCCTCCATTCACTCATCCATCCATCCATCCATCCATCCATCCATCCATCCACCCATTCATCCTTCCATTCACGCATCCATCATTCAGCCATCCACCCTTCCATTCATCCATCCATATATCCAACCATCCATTCATCCATCCAACCATCCATCCATCTGTCCATCCATCCATGCATCTATCCATCCTTCCATTTATCCATCCTTCCATCTATCCATCCATCTACCCTTCCATACATGCATCCATATCCCCATCCATTTCTTTATCCCCATTGCTGGAAGGGAGCCACAAGCCGAGGGATGCACATGGTTTCTCAAGGCTGCATGAAGCAAGGAACAGATTTTCCTCTAGATCGTCCAGAAGGAACATAGGCCTACTGACTTGATTTTTAGCCCCATTTTAGGACTTCTGAACTCTATAAGTGTAAGAGAATAAATTTATGCTATTTTCAGACACCAGGTATGTGGTAGTTTGTTACAGCAGCCATAGGAAACTCATACACAACCTCATGGGGTCATCAGAAGCATTAAATTAGCTAATATATAAAACGCAGTTAGCACCATGCCTGGAGCATAATAAAGGCTCAAGAAAGTGGTAGTGACTCTTATTTTTGTGAGTGCTCTTATGATGTACTTTGGGGATGTGGCGTTGCCCTCTGAGGAGCCCTCAGTGTATTGCAACACAAGAGAAGTAAATTTCCAGGGGGTTGGATAAAGGGGAAAGTAAAGAGAAGCCCTCAAAGTGAGGAAGGCTATGGTTTTGCTGCCTGAAACTGATTCACCATGCAAGCACTGGGGCTCCAGAGGGGTAAGAGGTGCGTTAACACCTGATCCTAATGTGTGGGTGATGCTGCAGCGGCATAGCCAGATCCAAAGCAGACTGCAGGCCTGATGGAGAGGGGGCTCTTCACATCCAGCTGGGGCCTGGTTCTTAGCACACCATCCCCCAGGCTTCCAGGCAGCTTGCAATGCTCTTCCTCATGTAGTGACATGTTTAAATCTTATTTACTCCTCATAATAATCCTCTCTTGTTTTCTAAGCACTATTTTTGTTTCAAAGTGATAATAGCTAAATTTGTTTCTGATTGAAAATGTAATGCATGCTCATCGAAGCAAATCTGGTAGACAAAGACAGTGAACTTTGATATTTTCTACCACAATACTTACGATTAGTCCGAAATCTTCACACACCCCCTACCAGCTCCCTGTGGCATGTGCTTGATCAGGGGCTACTGCTCTGGGTGCGGTGCTTGCCATGTCTTGGCTCTAGGCTCAGCTATGCAACTTGTTTTGACCAACGAGATGTGACTAAACATCACAGTAATCGGAGGCCTGAAAGCACTGGCACCCCTGCCACCTCCATGAGAACATGCTGGATTAGCAAGAGATCCTCATGCCCATTTTCAGAGACACGTGGCCTATTTGCCCCATCATTTCAGTGGACAGCCAGCTGGCATTGAATTGAACCTGTTAAGTGAGCCCAGCCACAACCAAAAGAACCACCTAGCTGAGACCAGCCTGCATCACTGACCCACGTATTCCTGTGATAAACAAATGCTTATTATTTTAAGCCACTGGATTTGGGGAGAGTTTGTCATGTACCACTATTATTGTAATAATTAGAATAATGATTACAACAGGTACCAATGATATGTACTGAAGACGTATTGTATACTGGGCTTGTTACTAAACGCTTTTTAAACATCAGTGTTTCTTACTAACATATCTAGATAAGAATCTCCTAGAAGTTTGTAAGACTGTCCCAGAACTTAATCAGAAAATCTGAAAAGATGCCTGTGAACCTGCATTCTAACAGCTCTCTCTTGCTTTTTGTGCACCATATGCCTGGGAACCATTAATACTTGTTATCTTGTTTCAGTTACACAACATTCCCATGGGGCAGAGATCCTCACGTCCATTTTACAGACAAGGAAAGTGAGGCTCAGAGGAATTAAGTTTTCTAGCTCAAGGTGGAGCCAGAACTTGAACCCACGCTTTGTGATAATGAGAGATCAAGCTCTTGGCTCATCATCAAGGCTTCCCGCTGTGGTCTAGGGCTAGCTTGGTATAGCTCCCCTCTCAGCCTGACATTCTAGGGGCTGCCTCTGGTGACCAGCAGTAAGTGCTGTTCTGGGCTCACCTAAAGCTGGGGTTGCTACAGAAAGAGGTGAGAAGTGGCAGGGGATTAAAGTCTGCTTTCTTTGCTAAAATGGAAATTGTTGTTAAATAAGAGCATAAATATTTAATTACACACAGTGACTACTCTTTGCATAACAATTTCAAGTCCAGATTCAATATGAAGCAAGCTTAACATAAACACAACACCTGGGTACAAGTCCCATACCTTCTGGACTAAAGTCAGCTCTTCCTGCTTACTCAAGACTCCAAGACTAGTTTCCCGTGGTCTGCCCTGAGGAGAAGCTTTTTATTTTATGCTTATTTCTGCTCCCAGGTGATGAAAAGTGCCAGCTACCCCTCCACAAGGCCTTCTCACATGACAAATGGCTCCAATATTAAAAATCTCACCTTTTTGCTGCTAAAAGCCCTTAGAGCACAATTCACTGTCTGAGGTAGAGGTGATGGTGGTGTGGTTTCCCCATGCCATTGGCTGCACCTCATGACTCCCAAAACAGTAAGTTTCAGGGGCTACTTTTCTCTATTCTCTCCATGACTTAGGTCCCTTTGCCTAGATTTTCTCCTCTTCTAAGCTCACAGCAGAAAAGATGCAGCCATCTTGCATTACGTCTGTCTCTGTGTGCTATACGAAGGCTGATCTACAAATCCCTGCCCATGCTGGGATTCTTTCTTCTGACTTAGGCTCCAGGCCGTCCTCTTGCTCTCTGAGCTGTTCTCTTGCCCCTCAGATGGTCTGTGGCAGCAAATCACTTCTCAGAAAAGACCTGCTGCATTTAACACTTCATCACCTCCTCTGAGAAATATTTCTGGGACCTGCTACTTCAAAATGGCAGGCTTATTCCCTGTCTAAACACTTTAAAGATAAGAGCAACAGAACCTTGAGACAAATCCCACAGAAATTGTTTCAGCTGGGTGAAAATGTGAAATGGCTTAGCATTTGAGAGGCTCACAGATGGCCAGGGCTGACTGGAGTGTTGGGGCAAGAGACAGCGTGGTGAGACATGAAGATGGAAGGAAAGACAACAGCCAGATCATGAATAGGAAAGTAACAAAACTAAAACAACCACATTAATAGTTATAGTAGCTCATTCTCACACTGTGCTTATCATGTACTGGATACTTATAATAACTCATTTAATCCTCAATGCCTCTATGAGGCAGGCACTGTTATTACTACCATTATACAGATGAAGAAACGGAGCCTTCCTTGGTTCCTGCCATTTCTAAGCCAGATCTTCCAGCCTCTTGTTACTAAGGAATGTCCCCCCTACCTCTACCATAGCCTTTCTGTACATCTCCTTTTGGGAGTTATCCTAGCTCATTGTTGCGCTGCTATAACAGAATACCCAAGACTGGGTAATTTATAATGAACAGAAATGTATTGGCTTATGGTTCTGGAGGCTGGGAAGTCCAAGAACAAGGTGCTGGCATCTTGTGAGGGTCTTCTTGCTGTGTCACCACATGGCAGAAGGCATCACATGGTAAGAGAGAGAGGGAAGCAGGCCAAACTCATTCTTTATAAGGACCAGTCCCACAATAATGGCGTTAATTCATTCATGAGGACAGAGCCCTCATGACTTAATCACCTCTTCAAAGTCTCACCTTTCAACACCTTTGCATTGAGGACTAAGTTTCTAGCCTATGAACTTCTGGGGACACATTCAAACCACAGCAGGAACGTTAGCAAAAACTGACATTCACTGCTTGCCACCCAAGATCCTAACCAATGTGGAGCAAGCCAAGGAGTCACCATTTATTCCACTAACTGGATCTTTGTTTACTCCCTTGCTCCTCAATCTGCCTCCCAAATCCCAAACATGTTCATTTTCCAGATCCCTCTCAGCCTCAACAGGAGACAATTTTGCCTCCCTACTCTATGGGCATTTGGTAGTGTCTAGAGATACTTTTAATTGTTACAACTGGGGAGGGGGTGTTACTAGCATCTAGTGTGTGAAGGCCAGGAATGCTGTTAATGCTACAACACATAGGACTGTCTCCAATGACAAAAAAACTATCCAGCCCCAAGTGCCAGTTGTGCCAAGGTTGAGGCATCCTGCTCTAAGCCTGGGGTTTTGCTTTGTTCTTAGAACTGGCCCTTAATATGAGGGTCCTATTTCTAAATTTTTCCCTTTAACTTGAACTATGAGAGCTCATTCCTGCCTGCACTTAATGCCAGCAAACTACTGTGGGCATCCAATGGCTCTCTGTGGATCCTGACTACTTGCTGGTGTGGTCACCTGTTCCTTGTCAACATTGCCACATGCCACTGGCCATCTGGACCTCTTCCACCACCCACAGCAGGTCCACTCCACCCACCTGCCCTCCCACAGTGCCAGCCTTGACACATGGGCACAACTTGCACTCAGGTCTTGACCAAAACCAGCTGCTCTGCCAAGACACAAAAGGGACCCCTACCGGAGTGAGGTCATCTCACTCTAGGACACAGTGTCCAGCTCAGACAGAACACCACCCACCAGCTTCCTGCTGAAGCTATTCATTTCCCAGGCTTCCAGAGACCCAATTCCCTGGAGTTCCAGTGCGGGGGCGAACCCGGCAGCAGAAAGAAAAGACTCTCTGACCCATGCCTAAAAATAAAAATATTATTCCATTTCATGTCTGACAGACTGAATGTCTGACGCAGAAAGCAAACCCATGGCAACCGAAAGAACACATTGGAAACCTTTTCACTTGGGCGGATCAGAACGAAGGAAGGATGGGCCTTCTGGAGACAGAGAGTTTCTCAGCTCAACCCTCTGGTTTTTGGGCTGGGAGAGGGGTGTCTGTGGGTGTGTGGGAAGGAGAAAGGGAGTGGACCCCACTCAGTGGGTCTCATTTGTTTGGGCTTCCCCTGCTTTCCTGCGATTTCTCCCTCTCTTGAAGGACATGCAGGTTTAGAAGTAAATTTCCACTAGAACAGGGGAACCTGGAGGGCAAGTCAATACAGGGACTTCATCTGGGTCTTCGGTTCAAGTGAGCCTCTTTCCTTTTTCACCCACATGAAACTGTGGGCTATGGACAAGCCAGACAGAGCCACGTTTGTCCCCCAAATACTTCCCTGGCTTTAGGTCTTGCTTCTACTCTCTGCCTTGTTTGAAACATCCTTCCCTCTCATCTCTGCCCCACTAAATCTGACTTATCTTTCCGGATCCAGCTAAACTGTCACTTCCTCCAGGAAGGATTTCTAGGTTTTTTCTCTCCATCAGTCTTATCCCAACCTTTGCAGGCAGCAGTGGTCTCTGCCCACCCAGCGTTCCCACAGCATCTTGTCAATGTGCATATTGGGCCTTCTAGCTCAAGGCAGGGCCAGGAGCAACTTGGAGGAGAAGTCAGGTGAACCTGCTCAAATCCCAACTCTGCTCCTAAGTGGGGTTGTGTTACTTTGAGCATTTCACCTCTGCATGCCTTTATTTCCTCACCTAGAAAATGATGGCCCCAATGCCTACCTTATAGGGCTGTTATGATTTTTAAGTAGTAAGTATGCAAGGAATTGCCCATACACCACAGTCCCCTGAAAACACTGGCTGTCGTTACCATCAGCTTCAGGCAGAAAGAGTGTGGGCTCTGGAGTCAGACATGGGTTTGAGGCCTGGCTTCACTGCTTAATGGGTTTTAGGAGTTGAATTGTTTCCTCCAAAAAATGATGCATTGAGCTTTTACTCCCAGTAACTCAGAATATAACCTTATTTGGATATAAGGTCATTGCAGACATAACCAGTTAAAACGAGATTGGGATTTTAATCCGATATGCCGGTGTTCTCATAAGAAGATGGCCCTGTGACCATGGAGGCAGAGGCTGGAGTCAGTAGCTACAGCTGTGGAATACCAGGATCATCAGCAACTACCAGCAGCTCCAGGACAGGCAGGGAGTGGGTTCTCCCTCATGGCCCTCCAAAGAAACCAGCCCTGCTAAGACCTTGATTTTGGACTTCTGGCCTCCTGAACTATACAAGAATAATTTTCTGTTGTTTTAAGCTACCCAGTCTGTGGGTATTTGTTACCATAGCCTAGGAAATTAAGACAACAGGTGTTCACCTCTTTCAGTCTCGGGCCCCCCAGCCGTAATCCAGGGCTTAAAGGAGATAATCAGTGTGAAAGTGCTGGACACCCAGAAGATGCTGAATTAATATTAATAGAATCTGAAACCCAACCACCATCAGAAAAAGGAATACAAAAGTGGGGAGATACGCATATTCCCAGCCCAGGCTAGAAGGAGGCAGTGTGGACCCCAAACGACAAATCCAATCAGCAATGCCTGCTTTATGTTTACGCATGTATTTATACTCTGTGACCTTTCACAAAGGCAGACAGCGTGCTGGAACACTCGCCAGACAATAGGACAGAAAGGGTACCAGCCGGAGAGAGTACAGATAGCATAGAAAGATGAGGTGGGAAAGAAATATCTCTGAATGATCCAGGAGTCCTGCCAACCTACGCCCCCAAACGAAGTGGTGCGGAGGTCATCCGCTGTTTCTATGTGTCCAACATTCCTTCCTACATCTTCTTGAAATACGATTGTCCTTCCTCCTACTGACCTGTCCTCTGTGCATGTGATTCCAGTACAGCTGCCAATCAGTCCCTGGGCAAAGGAGTGGGCACATGAGCCAGGCCTTGACAGTCAGGACCTCCCATCTCCCTGGACACAGTAATGGCGATAATACAGGAAACACAGGTGACTCAGTTGACCAGTCCCAAGCTGGGATTCTACCTATGGACGGTGGAGAAAGAAGACCTAAGCTTAATCTGAGGCTAAGTTGGGATGACATACACCTGAAGCTCCTGCAGCTGTGACCCTTTCTCCTACTGCACGCAGGAACTCATCTACAGTAGGAAAAGCTGGGCCCACATGCAGAGGGGAGCAGAGGGTGTGTGTGTGCAGCGGGGAGCGGGGAGAGAGAGAGAGAGAGAGAGAGAGAGAGAGAGAGAGAGAAAGACAGAGAAGAGGTCTGATGACATTATTTCAGTCCTTAAGCCAGCTCCACTCATGGACTTCTCAGTTACATGAGTCAATAAATTTCCTTTTTCACTGTAACCAGTTTGAGTTAAGATTCTGTCTTCCACAGCGAGAAAGTCCTGCTCAGTCCAGGAGGGCTGGTAGACAAGAAGGGGGATCAAAGAGTGAAGCCTCACAGGAGGGAGCAGCCCCAGGGCACCCAGAACCCTTCAAAGGAAGGACAATTCTGGGCCTAAGTGCAGGCGCAGGCAGGGTCTTGTCTGGGGAGTGTTTGGAGTAGCTCCCAGGGTTGGAGGCTTTTCAGAAATGCTTACCTGGGACCTAGCGCTGTGGCTCAAGCCTGTAATCCCAGTAATCCCAGCACTTCGGGAGGCCAAGACAGGCAGATCACCTGAGGTCAGGAGTTCAAGACCAGCCTAACCAACATGGCAACACCCTACCTCTACTGAAAAAACAAACAAACAAACAAACAAAATTAGCCGGGCATAGTGACATGTGCCTGTAATCCTAGCTACTTGGGAGGCTGAGGGAGGAGGATTGCTTGGAACCAGGAAGGCAGAGGTTGCAATGAACCAAGATCGCACCACTGTGCTCCACCCTGGGCGACAGAGTGAGACTTCATCTCAACAACAACAACAACAAAAGAAATGCTTACCTGGGCATCCAGGCAAGGAGGCCTCACACCTGCGTTCTGTGCACCCTGCTCAGAACTGTCACCATTGGCCCCCTAGGCCGGCTTTAACCCGCTCATTTTATAAGTGTCTATGGAACAGTCCGTTCAGATGCCTGCCAGGCTCACCTCCACCTCCTGACTCAGCTGTCCGGGAAGCTTCCATATGGAATCTTATTCCATAAGCCCTGAAAGAGGCTGAGGGATCCAATACCTATCAGAGCTGTTTGGACTCTTTCTATTTTGAGAATCTCAGCTAAGTGACACGAAGACAGTGGACAGTAGAGTTGTGTTGGAGTCAGCAGGGAGGGAGGCTGGGACTGTGAGTAGGCTGGAAAAGCCGGTCTGTGGTCGGTTGTGGGGGGTTGTGGGGGAATGGAGCCACCAGGAAGGGGCAGATAAGCATCCAGGTGGCCTCTGGAAAAAGCATCTCACTGTTGTTCTAGTTCCCACGAGGCCCAACTGTCCTTCCCGTACCTCCTTTCTGGGAGATTCCTTACCTCCTTCAATAACCTCTCTTGACTTGAGTTAGTTAGATGGGGGTTATGTTCCTCGAAGCTGAGACACAATGACCACGCCTTCTCTGCCTCAGGTAGGCATGCTGGCTGCCAGCAACAGAGACCAACTCTGCCTGACACAAGCAAGAGGGAAATTATTGGAAGCCTGGCAGCTAAACTATCTGGCTGGGAATAGATAGGTTCTGGCTGTTCTGGAAAGTCTGGGGAGCATGAGCTTCTCAACAGTCTCCCTGGGCCCTCGAGGCGGAATAGATGAATTCTAACCAGGTTCCTGTCCCTCAGTCAGAAGAGTGGAGCCAACTGGTCTCCCTGACACTGTGCATCCACTCTTTGCCTGGGCTTGGTGGTGAGGGGAGGATCTGGCCCGAGGAGCTCCTGCGCGGCCTTACCTTTCTGTAGTGAAAGGGAGGTACATGAACTTACACCCCAGCAACAAAGCCCAGGGTTTGGCAGATGTGAGTTCCCCAAAGGAACTGGGAAGCAAAGACATTCACACAGATGCAGCTGCCCAGCCTCCACATGTCAGGGTCACTCTTGCCGCTTCCTCACTCTGGCCCCCAGTTGCCCAGACCTGGGCCAGTGGAGAAGGAACAGTTCAAGATACAGAGCTTATGTTCCATACAACTCAGACACAAAGGTGCCATCTGCATCTTCAGGAAGAATGGGCAAGGGTCCATGGAGAGACTTTCCAAGTGGGGAGGAGGGACAGATGGGGAGCGCAGAGGGTGAGATTGGTACCAACTTAGAGGAGGGATGCTTTTTCTGCTAAGACAGGTGGGAGGGGAACAAGCGGCCATGGTTGGACATGGGCTGCAGGGGTGCGGAGGTCAGGTGGGAGTGACACGCAGGAGCCCTGTGGTTCCTTCTATGAACTGGGTGTCAAGTCTTCTCCTGAGAGTGGAGAGGCTGGAGGAGAAGGAGATGTTTGTGGTTTAATGGAGGCTTGAACATGCTGATGAAGGATGAGATGCAGAGAATGGCCCAGAATCAGTCCAACAATTACCAAGGCATGGAGTGCCCCACTGGGCTGGAGACCACAGGTTTTTGGTGGCATCAGTTCCCCTTGGTGGCCAGGTGAGAAATAAAGCAGGTAGAGGGCTAGGTGGGCACAAGATGGGCTGTTTACAGTTATGTAGGAAGAAGGCAAAGGACAAAGACATTGAGGGTGGAGGATAGGAGACTCCAAGGAAGGAAGGAAGGTGGGGCTGATGGAAGAGAATGGGGGATCCAGATACTGGTGGTGCAGGTGGGCAGGAGGCTGCTCAGGGAGGGGCACTGGCGATCTCCCATATAATGATAGTCCCAGATATGCAGGGAGTGGTGGCCAAAGTGGAGTGGTGGGGCCCTGGGAGCCAGGGGCTGGGTCGTGCACATGTCCCCTGAAGTCCTCTGGAGAAAGACAGGTCTGGAGAGGAAGAGAATACTGAACACCAGGAACCACAGTGCTTGTTGGGGTTGGTTCCACACCAGGGCTGGATTGCCTTGAGGCTGGCTGAGCTTGCACTGGTTTCCTCATTCTTCGGAGTCTCCAGTTATTTATTTGCAAAGGGAGTTGAGAGAGGTGGGACAGGGAAGGCCCCTCTGAAGGGTTGAGCCTCTTGAAGCTCCAGGGTGCTACCCAGAGGGTGAGTAGCCGCACCCAGGGCCGGGGCTGGGAGCTCAGCAGATGTCAGGAAGAACAGAAAGCTTGCAGCCTGCGCCCTCTGCGCCAGCTCAGCTGTACCTACACCGCCCTGGCTCAGGTCTGCCTGCTGTCCCCTTGTCCCAGAGGCCCGCCTGGCTGGCTCTTTTCAGAGAGCACCCAGCAATCACATGGCTGGCCCCCCGCCTACTGGGCTTTCCTTACTGCTCGTGTCACCCCCTCACCTGCAGGTTTGTCTGTCACTGTTCTCTGTCTTCCCGTTGGACTATAAGCTCTGGGAGGACAGGGCTTTAGTTTTGCTCACGGTCAAGTGCCCGGAGCCTAGCACAGTGCCTGGCATGTGACAGGCATCCAGGATTTTCTCTGGAGGGGGCTGCAGGGAGATGGCACAGGCTTCATCAGTTGCAGGAAGAGCTTTCGGTTTTGTTCCACACTCCAGGCCTGAGCCACTGGAGGGAGTGAGCAGGTACAATGGGACCGGTTTTAGCCTTTGACAGCGCCTTTCTGGCTGCTGGGGGTATGTGTGTGTGGTTTATAGGGGCAAAAAAAGAAACGGGGGCCTGCGAGGAGCCCATTCCTGCAGTCCAGGTGAGGGAGGAATGTGGGCGGTCTTAGATCCTGAGTGTATAACGGCCACACTGGAGACCAGCTGCAGGGGCGTGGAGTTCCCAGCACATACTCTGTCCAGGGGAAGGGGAGGAGGTGGGTGGACAATGACAACGCCTGCCTGCCCCTCAACACACACAGAGCCAGGCTCACTGTGTCAGGGAGGGACAGGTATGTGGACAGGAGCCGAGATGCGGCCAAAGTGGAGAAGTGCAGGGTGAGGCAAGGGAGCCCCGCTCTGAAAAGTCCACATCCCAGGCCAGGGGCAGCTAGAAACTGAGTCCTACTCCTGGACACTTTTTTTTTTTTTTTTTTTTTTTTTTTTGAGATGGAGTCGTCTCTCTGTGTCACCAGGCTGGAGTTCAGTGGTACGATCTCGGCTCACTGCAAACTCCGACTCCCTGGTTCAAGCAATTCTCCTGCCTCAGCCTTCCGAGTAGCTGGGACTACAGGTACCTGCCACCACACCCAGCTAATCTTTGTATTTTTAGTAGAGACAGGGTTTTACCATGTTGGCCAGGATGGTCTTGATCCCTGACCTCGTGATCCGCCCACCTCGG
The DNA here is from genome assembly GCF_003255815.1 of Theropithecus gelada. NCBI lineage: Eukaryota > Metazoa > Chordata > Mammalia > Primates > Cercopithecidae > Theropithecus > Theropithecus gelada. The sequence goes on along the minus strand of NC_037675.1, from coordinate 96,863,333 downwards.
CCTCCCAAAGTGCTGGGATTACAGGCGTGAGCCATCTTGGATACTGTAAATGCAACATGGTCTCTCTTTTGCTACAGAGCAAGCCACACTTCGTGCCAAGCAATGATTCTTTCTTGTGCCTCCCCCACCTTTTGTGTAATTATGCTCTTGAATACACCTGATGTGAGCAGCAGTCCACGCAGTGGTTATGAGCCTGGAGCCGGACTGCCTGGAATCAGATTGTAGCACCACAGTCACATGCTGTGTGACCGGTGACAAGTTAATTAACCTCTCTGTGCCTCAGGACCCCCATCTACACGATGGGGGTGACATCAAGAGCATCTGCCTCATGGGCTTTTTGTGAGCGAGCATTAAATAGGACAGAATGTAGAAGGCCCTTAGCGGAGTAGGAGGACAAGCTGGAGAGGGAGTCTCCTGTAAGCTAAAATTTTCATGGAGTGACTGTTACAGAGTTAGACAAGAGCCCGGCAGGACAAGGCCTGAGGAGTGGCCACAGGATCTGGGGACAAGGAAGCAGGCTGGTACTCCTGGCTGAGATTTTTGAAAAACAGGACAGGCTTGTGAATGGTCTTAAAAACTTTGAGAAGAAAGGCGCCTCCCTCTGCTTTTCTCTGTGTCTGCAGGTGGGTTCCCGGTCTCAGCCTCTGCAGTAGGTCTGCATGGGAGCCTCCAGAGTAACAGACCTCCAAGGCTGGCTCTGTCCATCACCAGATGCTCTCTTGAGGACTTCTTCTAGTGCACTCTGGACAGCCTCTGCTTTGCAGGAAACTGAGGAAGGGCCAAGGTGATTCCAATGCAGCCAGACTCACAGTGGAAATAAATCAGTTGAGCCGAGGGTGCACCTGCTCCCACCTATGCCCACCCATGAGCTTTCAGAAGCATCTACTGCAAGGTAATCACTCTTGCAGGAAAAAACTGATAGACCTGGAGATAGTTTGAGCACCCTGACCTTGGGCGTGGCTCACACTGGGCCCACCCCATCTTTGAGCCTGGAGGACTCCCCAAACCAAGGGCTCCTCCAAAGTCACCATCAGGGGCCCTCCTTCTGCAAACCATGCCCTGCCCTTTACCCTTCACACCCCGCTCAATTCTGTCTCCTGCATAATGACTGGCGATCACATTGCATTTGTCCTTCACAAAGCTCTCTCAAGTCCATTATTTCATTGACCTTCTGTCTCCCATCCAAAGACTGTTGGCTTCATAAGGGCTGGCAACAACAAGTAGATAGCTGCTGCAAAGGATGCTGGGCTGTGGCAGAGGTGCTGGGGCCACGTAAGCACCATGCCAGGAGCGGGAATTCAGCGCAGGCTTCTTGGAGGAGGTGACACCTGAGCTGAATCCACTGGGTGAGTGGCATCTTGACTATAGAAAGTTTTTATGCAATCATGACTTTGCCACATGTTAATGTGCTTCTTTGGGTTATATAATGAAAAGAGGAATTGAGACATGTCATAATTACTGGTGGCCTCTTTGTTTCTGGACAACTTCACAGAAAATGCCAGAATGTATATAGTAGTGTCAGGAAATATGTGTGTGTGTGCGTGCGCACACATATTTTAATTATATAAAAACTACTGGACTGTTCAGACTCCTCCAAGCCAGAGACAAATTATCTGCTATGAGATTTTCATTTGCCCCCAACATTTTAATGCTGAAACTTAAGAAGAGGCTTGTGCTGCTCCCCACAACTCCCCCCAACCCAGGTTATTTTCTAGGTAGAAGCTATGGATTCAGACAGACCTGGGCCTGACTTCATGTTTGACCTCCTGATTTCACGTTTGACCTCAGTCAACTCCTCTGAGCCTCCAGTTCCTCTCCTGTGATTCTTCCTGGGGTTGCGATGAAGCCCTGTGTGTGGAGGCATCTAGCCACATGCCAGGCCGATAGAAAGTGGCCAGTACGTGTTGGTTTTCTCTTTCCTCGCAGCTTGCTTTTAAACCCGGGGACTGTCTCAGCTTGGTAGAATGCAGCATGGTACCTGGCACAAGGATGACGCTGAATAAATGCTTGGTGAATGAAATAGACTCAGGGAGAGACAAACCACTCAGAGAACACAGGTTGATAAACAAATCCTATTTTGGAGTCTTTTGCTTTCCCATTTGATGGAAACCACGATGCTAGGCTTTGAGGACCCTCTCATCTTCCCCAGTGGCTGTAAATCCTGCCAACAAGTTATCAGATAGTAAATGTTTTTCTTGTGAAGTTTTCCCTTGAACAATAAAGGTGACCCTTTGGCCTCACTTATCACATTTCATGATAAAGTCAGGCCTCAGTGATGGGCCAGTTTGGAGATCATAGAAACATCTGTTTGAAAGCAGAAGGTAATACCCATTCAAGAGAAGGGCTTCAAACGGGAGAGTTCCACGCTATGTAAAATCCCAACCCCGTTTCCACCACAATAAACTTCTTTAGAAACTCAAATCTGATTGGGGTCTCAAAGGAGAAAATTAAAACCAGAAACAGAGACGTGAATGCCGTATTTTGCTTGGTTTGTTTTTTTCCGTGTGTGTGGCAGCATTTTAAAAGACAGAAATGCAAACGTCCTCTGGTCGGGATTCCACTCGCAACAAGGTTAAACTTTTCACTGAGCTATTGTTCTCAACAGCAAATCTGTGACTTCACAGACTTATAAATATTTTTGCTGATGTGCGTGAAGTTTCAAGTACATGAACAGAGGAACAGGACTGTAATTTCTGTAAGCCAAGACTGCCTTTTCTGCCACTGTATCCTCAGCCCCTTGCACAAGACCTGGCCCATAGCAGATGCTCCTCCAATATTTGCTCAACAAATGAATTAAGCCATAGCCTCAGACATAATCATAACGCCATAATCAGTTTGGCAAACATTTTAGAGTCACAAGGCACTTTCACCCCTGTCTCAAGCAGTTCAGTCCACTGTAACACAATACCATCGATGGGATGGCTTATTAAACAACAAATTTATTTCCTGCAGTACCGGAGGCTAGGAAGTCCAAAATCAAAGTGCAACAGATTCATGTCTGGTGAGAGATCACTTCCTCATAGACAGCTGTTTCTTCACTCTAACCTCATGTGGCAGAAGGGGCAAGGAAGGGCCACTTTTATCAGTGAACCAGTCCTATTCATGAGAGCTCTGCTTCCACAATCTAATCACCTCCCAAAGGCCCCACCTCCTAATACCATCCAGTTTAGAAGCGAGGATTCTAACATGGAAATGTGGGGTGACACAAACATTCAAACCACTGCATACCCCTGTCAACAGAAAACCCAGAACAGTTTAAATCTGATACGTCCAGACTTCAGAACAGACACTCATCCAAAGGAAAATACTTGAACACCTCAATTTCCTATCAGGTCACAAGTCAGACTCTGCTCCATTTCCTATCAGGTCACAAGTCAGACTCTGGTCAGCCCTGTATCTAGGCCGAACATGCTTCCCTATGGTGAGTTAGCTGTCTTCTTCTCATTTCTCATTTGAGAAGTGTCACATACAGTGATGCAGTGGTCTTCAATTTATTCTTTGTCAGTCACATGCAGGTATCTCACCTGCATAAACGACCCCATGAAACTCTTAAGAAGACTCGAAAGTTAGGGCTCTATCCACCTCCAGCTGTCTAGTGTGGTGTGTTAGAAAGAGCGCAGGACTGGGGCCTATACTGAAAAGAAATTGCTGGAAGGAAATAATAAAAGCGGAGTCATAAGGAAACAACTGAGACTACGGAACAAGAAAGGCCAGATAAGAGCGGGGAGCTGAACAGAGTCAGGGGACTCAGGCAGCAGCACACCATATTTTAAAATATGACATGAAAACAACAGAAGAAGCTCTGTGAAGTTAGGAGCATTGCCTGAACAAAGCTTTCTTGTGAAAGTTCAAGAAAAACTAAATTGGCACAAAAAGGAGCAACAGGAAATAATCATCTTATACCAAGTTATTATAAGAAAAAAGAGAACAAGAATCAGAATAATATCCCTACAGACAAGGAAAGCACACCAGAGACACTCACAAGATACATCAAGCTGAAACCTACTATTAAAAAAAAAAATTTAAAAAAAAGCTGAAAGGCATTGGGGATAAAATGCAAGACACAATGGAAAGACATAGATTAGGCCAGGCGCAGTGGCTCACGCCTGTAATCCCAGCACTTTGGGAGGCCGAGGCGGGCGGATCACGAGGTCAGGAGATGGAGACCATCCTGGCTAATACAGTGAAACCCTGTCTCTACTGAAAATANTGAGCCCAGGAGTTTAAAATCAGCCTGGACAACATAGTGAAAGCCTGTCTCTACAAAAAATACAAAACTTAGCTGGGCATGGTGGTGCACACCTGAGGTCCCAGATACTTGAGAGGCTGAGATGGGATGATTGCTTGAGTCCAGGACGTTGAGGCTGCAGTGAGCTGCGATGGAACCACTCCACTCCAGCTTGGGCAACAGAGCAAGACCTTGTCTCAAAAAAAAAAAAAAAAAAAAAAAAAAAAAAAAAAAAAAAAAAAGCCAGGCGAGGTGGCGGGCGCCTGTAGTCCCAGGTACTCAGGAGGCTGAGGCAGGAGAATGGCGCGAACCCGGGAGACAGAGCTTGCAGTGAGCCGAGATAGCGCCACTGCACTCCAGCCTGGGAGATAGAGCGAGACTCCGTCTCAAAACAAACAAACAAACAAACAACATCAACAAAAAAACACGTAGATTAGATTTTGACAAACTAAAAAGAAAAAAAAAAGAGAACTAAGAACTAGAAATAGAAGAAAATTCATTTTACAAATGAAGACAAAACCAGAAGAACACAAGAGCAAACAACACAACTGAACCTGCCCTAAAAGAAATCAAAGATAAAAAGCAGTTAAGTTTTTTTAACAAGAATAAAAATGAAAGAGACAAAGTGTTGAGAGGATGTGACCAAATGTTGAAAATAGTCAAAGAAGTTCTAATATATGGATAATGGAAACTCTGAAAAGTAGAATGAAAGCAAGAGAATAGAGAATACTAAAAACTATAATTCCCAAACTCTCTTCTAAAAGAAAAACGTAAGATTTGAAGACATGTATTGAAAGAGCACGCTGTATATCTAGGAAAATTTACCAAGAACAACCAACACCAAAAGAGTCTATTAAAACCATAGACTTTAAGCAATAAGTCCTTCGAAAGCTTAGGAACAAAGAACATGTGATTTATAAGGTAAAGAAAACGATCAGATTTACTATCAGATTTTTAAAAATAGTAACAGTTTATGGCAGAAAATGGAATAACTTAACACAGGCAAGAGGAAAAAATGCAAAGCAAGGATTTTATACCCAAGAAAACCAGTTTTCAAGAATAGAGGGTATAAAAATGACACAAACTGTCATCAACATGTAGGAACCAGAAAATATTGTTAGCCAGTTGTGGTGGCTTATCCCTGTAATCCCAGCACTTTGGGAGGTCAAGGCAGATGGATCACTTGAGCTCAGGGGTTCAAGACCAGCCTGGGCAATGTGGAAAAACCCTGTCTCTACAAAAAAAAAAAAAAAAATCAAAAATTAGCAGGGCATGGTGGTGTGCGCCTGTAGGCTCAATTACTCAGGAGGCTGAGACGAGAAGATCATCTGAGCCCAGGAGATCGAGGCAGCAGTGGGCCATGATTACACCACTGGACTCCAACTGGGTGACAGAGTGAAACCTGTCTCAAAAGGAAAAAAAAAAAAAAAAAAAGGAAAAGAAAACAAAAGAATTGTTCCTGTAGTCCTTCCTAAGGAATCTACCAGAGAATCAGCTGCAGATGACAAAACGATAGAGCGACATTAACATGAAATATATATACTTACCAGTAGAACTAGGGACAAAAGACAGCTTAAAGAAGGCATGCAGGCCAGCTGCAGTGGCTCACGCCTGTAATCCCAGCACTCTGGGAGGCCGAGGTGGGTGGATCATGAAGTCAGGAGATTGAGACCATCCTGGCTAACACGGTGAAACCCTGTCTCTACTAAAAATACAAAAAATTAGCTGGGCATGGTGGCACGCACCTGTAGTCCCAGCTGCTTGGGTGGCTGAGGCAGGAGGATCGCTTGAACTCAGGAGGCAGAGGTTGCAGTGAGCCAAGATTGTACCACTGCACTCCAGCCTGGGGGACATGAGCGAGACTCCATCTAAAAAAAAAAAAAAAAGCATGCACTGGCCATATGTCCTGACAATGGAGACATAGCACAACGACAACAAATGAGAGGAGAGGGAAGCACACGTACAAGACATTCTTCACAGTTTTCAGTCATCATAATTGATCATATCAATGTTATGAGACTGTTTTGTGTGTAAGATGAGATAATACAAATGAGTAATTATGGGATATTTAAATTCTAGCATCCCTTGTGTCCTTCAAAATCAACATGCTCAGATATGGAAGAAAGCAGATAGATATAGATGTAATCAAAAGAGGTTAAGTTAAAAAACAAAAACCTATAGTCCTGATTTAAATGAGAAACATCATTATAAACTTATGAGGCGTGTTTTGCATAGTCTAGGTATCCTAGCTCTGGCCACTGAAAAGACCTAGAAACAATACTGATCACGATATGCAAACATTAACCCAGAGACTTAAATGTAAGAGCTAAAACTAAAACTTCCAGAAGAAAACATAGGCAGAGAAAAATATTTGTGACTTTGGGATAGAGAAAAATGTCTTAGGAAAAAAGAAGGATCATCTAAGGATCATCTTAGGATCATCTAAGGATCATCTTAGGATCATCTAAGAAAAAAATGGGTCAACTGGACTTCATTAAGTTTCTGCTTTAAAAGAACACCATTAGTATCCACTTAAAATGAGAGAATTTTATAAAATGTAAATTATACTTCAACAAAGCTGTTCAAAATTTAAAAGCAAAAAATAAAAACATACTAGAAGAAAATAGAGCTTTCTTATTGTTTAAAAAATAACAAACTCCAAGACACCAAAATGAACTGTGTGTGGTGGTGCACACCTGTATTCCCAGCTTCTCAGGAGGCTGAGGCAGGACGATTGCTTGAGTCCAGGAGTTTGAAGCCAGCCTGGGGAACATAGTGAGACCTCCATCTCAAAAAGGAAAGAAATACTTTTTAAAAATAAATTTTTTAAATGCACAAAAGAAGGAATTGAAAATTCAAGACATAGTCTTGGAGTAAATATTCCCAACACACGTACTGGATCATGGACTTATATTCAGAACATATGGAGGACTTCTATCACTCAATACTAAAGAAACAAAATGCAATTTTTTTAACCGGCAAAAGAACAAATGCTTCACAAAAGAAGGTGTGTGAATGGCCGATAGAGATGGATACAACTACACACCCACTAAAACAACTAAAATTTTAAATCCTGAAAATACCTGATATGGTTTGGATTTGTGTCCCCACCAAATCTCATGTCAAATTGTCTCATGTTGAATCCCCAGTGTTGGAGGTGGGGTCTGGTGGAGGTGATCGGATCATGGGGCAGAGTTCTCATGAATGGTATAGCACCATTCCCTCAGTGCTGTTCCCGTAATAGTGAGTAAGTGAGTGAGTTACCAAGGGATCTGGTTGTTTAAAGGTGTGTAGCACCTCCCCACTCTCTCTGGGTCCTGCCATGTGAAGATGCCTGCTTCTGATTTGCCTTCCCCCATAAGTAAAAGCTCCCTAAGTTCCCCCCGCCAGAACCTGAAGCCACTATACTTCCTGTACAGCCTGTGGAACCGTGAACCAATTAAACCTCTTTGCTTTATAAATTACCCAGAACTAGGTATTTCTTTTCTTTTCTTTTCTTTTCTTTTTTTTTTTTTTGAGATGGAGTTTCGCTCTTGTTACCCAGGCTGGAGTGCAGTGGCATGATCTTGGCTCACTGCAACCTCCACGTCCCGGGTTCAAGCAATTCTCTTGCCTCAGCCTCCCGAGTAGCTGGGATTACAGGCACGTGCCACCATGCCTGGCTGATTTTTGTATTTTTAGTAGAGACAGGGTTTCACCATGTTGATCAGGCTGGTCTCGAACTCCTGACCTCAGGTGATCCACCTACCTTGGCCTCCCAAAGTGCTGGGATTACAGGAGAGAGCCACCGCACCTGGCCTTCAGGTATTTCTTTATAGGAATGTGAGAATGAACTGATACAATACCCAAAGCAGAGAAGGATGTGGAGCTGGAGTAGCTAATTCTCATAGGTTGCTGGTAAGAGTGTATAATGGAACAACTCTTGGAAAACAGCTCAGAAATTTCTGTTTTTAAAAAAATAAAGTCAAACATGCACCTACCATATATCCCAGCAATTCTACTCCTAGGCATCTACCCAAGAGAAATGAAAACACATAACCTTGCAAAGATTTATACAATGATGAGTATGAGTCAGTAATAAAAAGGAAAGAACTAGAATCCAGAATGAAAGAAGTCAGTCACAGAGGGGATCATTCTATATGTCTGACTCCATGCATATGAAATTATAATATGGATAAAATGATTTCATAGTGATTCAAATCAGATGAGGAGTTGCCTGGTTGGGAAAAAATGTGGATGTTTGACCAAAAAAGGACAGAGGGACTTTTCTGGGACTTTGGAATGTTCTCTATTTTGATCAAGGTGGTGGTCACTTAGGTATACAATTTGTCACCATTTGTTAACTATACATTTTGTTTATAAAGTATACCTCAATAAAATTGATTAAAAATAGTAGAGTAACAGGCTAGTCAATATACATTTGTATAAATACAGGGGTTTGAGGAAATCCTAACAAGTCATGGCTCTTCTTTCTTTAAGAAGCATTGAGAAGTGGATCTAAGAACCAGGCAGATGGAGATTTTTTAAAAACCAGCTTCGTTACTGAAGTTGCAAAGGTCACAGTTTTGCCTGGAGACCACAGCTGGGCTCCCTACTTCTTTCCTCTTGCCCCTCAACTCAATGCTGGCAAAGCGGGTGCAGTCAGGCTCCTGCCCGCACCTGCCAAACCCAGCACTGGGCAGAGATGGGGTCTTAATTTGGGTTCTCCCAAAGCAGAGCCTGAAGCAAGGACTCAGGTGCAGGCAGTTGATTTGGGAGGTGCTTTCAGGAGGCAGGAGTGACAGGTGAGGAGAGCAAGGCAGTGCATGGGGAGGATCCAGTGTAAGGGAGACCCATGGCAGTGGCTGCTGCTGCAGCCAGGGTGACAGTTTCAAGGCACCCTCTGAGAGGCACCCATAAGGACTCACAGAGCTTTTACAAAGGAAGCAAAGCCATGCCTCCATCCACCACCCCTCTCCCACATGACTGACTAGTGCCTATGGAATTGACCCGGCTTTAGACTCTCAGAAGGCAGGGTGGCTTGGGCTGGGAGGGTCAGCGTTTGCAGAAGGAGCTGACCAAAGCTGGCTGTTGCCATTGATGGTGAACCCCTCAAGGGCACAAACGCTGAGTTACTCATCTCAGTGTCCCCTGGCACACTGATTCGTACAAAACAGGTAGTACACAGTGCATAACACTGCATAGTAAGTAAAGGAGGGAGGGAGAGAGGAAAGAAGGAAGAGGGGAAGGAGGGAGGGAGGGAGGAAAGAAGGAAGAAGGGAAGGAGGCAGGGAGAGAAGAAGGAAGAGGGGAAGGAGGGAGGGAGGGAGAGAGGAAAGAAGGAAGAGGGGAAACGGGAAAGAGGGAGGGAGGGAAGCAGGGAAAGGGGAAGGAGGGAGGAAAGAAAGAAGAGGGGAAGGAGGGAGGGAGAGAGGAAAGAAGGAAGAAAGGAAAGAGGAAGGGAGGGAAAAAAGAGGGAAGAAAAGAAAGAGGGAGGGTGGGAGAGAAGAAGAAAGAAAAGAAGGAGGGAGGCAGGAAGACAGGAAGGAGGGAAAAGGAGAGGGGAAAAGCCTTATCCCTATGAAGGGGCTGGTCCTGGGACAACTTCACAGTCTCAAGGGAGATACAGGGGTCACACTGAGCTGGTGAGGGATGGGGATGGGGAGTGTCCAGAAGTGGGAACGTCTCCAGTGAGAGAGGACTCCTGTCCCAGGGGGAGCACAGGATTTGGGCTGGAGAAACAGCATGTCAACAGACCCAGGGGTTAAGTGTGCGCAACACTGTGATTTAAGAAATACACATATGGTCCCTGCCCCTGGCCCCTGACACACAGCTCCTGATGCCCTTGGACTCTCTGGAGTGGTGTCTTTTTTATGCTAATGAGATGACTGGTGGCTGGCAGCAAAGACCAAGGCAGGATTAGAGGGTTGGGACTTTAAGCCCCACCTCCAAGCCTCTGGGGAGGGGACAGGGACTGAGGGTTGAGTTGATTACCAATGGCCAATGGTTTAATCCGTCATGCCTACCTAATGAAGTCTCCATAAAACCTCAAAGGGACAGGGTTGGGGTGGGTCTCAGATAGCTGAACACATGAAGGTTCTTAGAGGGTGGTGCAGCTGGAGAGGGTGGAGGCTCCGCGCCCCTTCCCCCACGCCTTGCCCTGTGCTGCTCTTCCACCTGGCTGCTTACCTGCATCCTTTGTAATACCCTTTATAATAAATGGTTCAATATATGTAAAGTGTTTCTCTGAGTTCTAGCAAATTAATTAAACCTGAAAAGGGGAGCTGTGGGAACCTCTGTCCATAGCCAGTCAGGCAGAGGTTCAGGCCACAGCCTGGGGCTTGTGATTGACATCTGAAGTGAGGTGCGGTTTTGTGGGACTGAGCCCTCAGCCTGTGCAATCTGATGCTTCGATCTGATGCTATCTCCAGGTAGATAGGGTCCGAATTGAATTGCAGGACACCCTGCTGGTGTCCACCGGAGAACTGCACGGCGTGGGGGGAACCTTCCTGCGGGTCTGATGTCAGAAGTGCTGTGCTGAGGGCTGTGACAGATTAGGAAAAACGCCTTGGTGTTTCCCATCCTTGATTAACGTGGAACCAAGAAAATCAAGCATGACGTTGGTGCAGGAAGGTGCAGAATCAGACCCACTGTTCAGGGCAAGGTGGCTGAGGGCCTCGGCCAGCAAGACGAGGAATTAGGTTCTGGCCAGCCCCTGGGTCAGCAGATTCGTGAGAGACTGGGCAGACGCCATTGGTGCCCTCTCCTCAGTCGACCCCAGGGAACACATTCCCACACCCTCAGGCCATCTCCCGTGTCCTGTGCTTGACGACCTTCTCCAGCAGCAGGAATGACCTTCACCGGGGCACAGCCAGGGCGTCGGCAAAAACTCCTCCGCGTCCTGCCCTTGGTGGGACAATTCTGAGGGGCACCAGATAGACTCTCAGAGGGTCCCTGGTGCACTGAGCTCCTGAGGCCCACCCACCACAACGGTCTCATGAGCTCCCCTGGTTTTGGCTTTCCTGCCATCCCTGTTCCCTCATCTACTTCCTGGAACAACTTCCCAGATAAACCACTGACACCTACGTCTCAGGACCCGCTTCATGGGGGCCTCAAACTGTAAGTGAATAAAGGACGGTGGATTGAACTGCAGGCTGGGTTGGATCACATGGAAATGAAAGGCCCCGAGAGCTGGATGCACCAGTATCTCTGTGATCACACTCTGCTAGGAGTGTGCGGCCACCTTCTCCAATCTGCCGCGTATAAAAAACAAAATTAAGGCCCGCCCTGATCATTTCCCTCTTGTGGCTACCATATTTGTTTGCTTGGGCCCTGTAACAAGGTACCACTGACTAGGGGGCATAAACATCAGAAACTGACTTCCTCACCATTCTGGAGGCTGGAAGTCTGAGATCAAGGTGTCAGCTGGGCTGGTTTCTCCTGAGGTCTCTCTCCTTGGCTTGCGGACGGCTGTTTTCTCCTTGTGTCCTCACATGGTCTTCTCTGCGTGTGTCTGTGTCCACATTTCCTCTTTTACGAGGGCATTAGTTCCATTGGATTAGGGCCCACCAGTTTGACTTCATTTTAGTTTAATTATCTTTTTAAAGACCCTATGTCCAGGCTGGACACGGCATCTCAGCATTTTAGGAGGCCGAGGAGGGTGGATCACCTGAGGTTAGGTGTTCGAGACCAGCCTGGCGAACACAGCAAAAACCCATCTCTACTAAAAATACAAAAATTAGCTGGGCATCGTGGTGCACACCTGTAATCCCAGCTACTTAGGAGACTGAGGCAGGAGAATATCTTGAACCTGGGATAGGCGGAGGTGGCAGGGAGGCAGGGACAGTCATATTCTGAAGTACCCACATTCATATGAATTTGAATTTGGAGGGGGACATAATTCAGCTCAAACACTAATCCTGAATCTTTTCTTTTTTTGTTAGACAGAGAATCCTCCATCCCCCAGGCTAGAGTGCAGTGGCGCGATCTTGGCTCACTGCAACTTCTGCCTCCCGGGTTCAAGCGATTCTCCTGCCTCAGCCTCCTGAGTAACTGGGATTACAGGTGCCCACCTAGCGCCCGGCTAATTTTTGTATTTTTAGTAGAGATGGGGTTTCACCATCTTGGCCAGGCTGGTCTCGAACTTCTGACCTCCTGATCCACCCGCCTTGGCTTCTCAAAGTGCTGGGATTATAGGCATGAGCCACCACGCCCGGCCAATCCTGAATCTTTCATTACAAGTAGGCTGGCTAGTCATTTGGTTTGGTGGCCCACATGGGCTGACCTGTGGACAGCAGGGGACCCCCCTGGACAGGCACTCTCTCCCCAGGCATCGCCTTCCCTGCCTCCAACGCCAAGGTCACTCTGACCATCTGTTGCTCAGAGCTCACTGTGAGCTTAACCCCCACTGGGGTTTTAAAATTTAAATCCCCTCACAGAATATTAATCCCTGCACCTCCTTCCTATTCCGGGTCCCAAAGAAGGCGGCAGTCATTGAGACCCGGCCATTCAGTCCTCCCACGACTGAGCTTGGGCTCTCAAGGTGCAGACGATCTGGAGTGGTTTGCATTTGTGTTTTAACGTCCTCCAACTCCAGAGCATTTCCCTGAGGGCTGGAGAGGCCTGAGCTCTTTCCCTTCCACCTGCGTCGGCCCCGTACAAAGCTCCGTTTGTGTCTCTGTGGCTGAGGGGAAACGGCTACCCCGCGCCACCTCATCTACCCACAGGCCACAAAAGCCCAAGCACGAGGTGAGGCTCAAAACAGGCCAGGCCGAGGCGCTGCCAAGCCAAACACAGAGGAAACGGGTGCGAGCCCAGCAGAGAAACCAGATTCCCCTGGAAATCGCTGCTCCCCGCCGTGTCTGGAAGGCCGGCCCCAATAAAGCGGCTCCGGAAGGCCTGAAGGACCCCCATGGCCCTCATCTTGATGGAGATGCCAATAAAAATCTCAGAACATCCAGCCTGCAGGCCCCGTAGGCACTGCCCCGGGGCCGTAAACCCGGATACGAGCAGCTGGGGAGCCGGAGGGAAGAGGCCTGCTCCCAAGAAAGCCCACCAGCCAGCCGGGCCTGGCCCGCAAGTAACCGAGACGTCTTCAGGGAAAGGGAAAGGCAGGCAGGGCAGGCTGGACGGGAGGGAAGCCCGCAGCCGGGGCCCCTGCTCCAAACCAGGTCCAAAGCTGTTAAATCCATGGGAACTTCAGGAAAGAGTAATGACCGCCCAGCAACTGCAGGTTCTTAAAGAAACCCGGGAGAAATCCGCCTCAGGAAGCAACAACAGACCTTGTGGTTGTAAACTCAACTCGGAGGGCACCTTGGGGTCACAACTGTGCTCATGACAGAGGAGGAAGTGTGTGTGTGTGTGTGTGTGTGTGTATCTGAATCCATGGGCAAAGGACAGCCCAGTTATGCATACGTGTGCACATATTTGTGTCTCCGTATCAGAGGTGTTGTGGAGGCACATACACAAATAGGTGCATTTGTGTGTCTGTAGCATTCCCAGAGTTAACAAATAAAAATACAGGATGTGCAGTTAAATTTGAATGTAGACAAAAAGCAAATACTTTTTGAATGTGAATATTCCCAAATATTGCCCGGGACGTACTTATGCTAAAAAGTGTTCACTGTTTATCTGAAATTCTAAATTTCTAAGTGGGTGTCCTGTATTTCTCTAGCAACCCTATGTGTGCATGAATGTCTAAATTCAGAGTGGCAATGACATTTGAGGCCACAGAAGAGGTCTTTGATAAACAGACAAATATATACATATACACACTCATACACTTTGCCTCCTTACACACACATATATAAAATGATACTATAATAGTCCTCAAAAGTTCTCCTAACAGGTGATTAGTCATTCTTTGTAAGAAGAAAATTATGTGCCTTATATGGTATGGCCATAACCTAAATGCATTTAACTTGCAAATTCATCTAGAGGGGCTTGCAGAGAGAGAGACATAACACAAGTAAATGGTGTGGTAATAGCTCCTGCTGTTCCACCCAGAGCTCAGGTTAAGAGACTGCCTCTGCGCTCCCTCCACCATCTCAGCCCCAGACACCACCCCAAGGGGAGCACTAGCTGTCCAGGCTTCTCTAGGGCTTAAAGTCACACATATTTTTCTACCCTGTGACTCCAAAAGGTAAGCCAGCTCCTTCATTTGGGGCATCCCGCAGAGACAGAAATCTGATCGAAGGGGTTGGAAATAACTGATTTGAACCTTCTGGACGCCAGAGGAACTGAACATTCAACACAAAGGCTTTTTTTTTTCCCTTCGAAAATGGTCTGAGCTTGCAAACTCCCAAACACTAAACGTCTTCCAAGGATAACTTATTCAATGGTATCACTACATATCCCACTTGATGTAATAAGCATCTCCCAGGCCATTCCTTAGCCTTTTCCTGGGTAAGGATGTGAAGGACAGGAGTTCAGGAGATGGGCAAGGCTCAGGTATGGTGGGTAGGAAGAGGGGCTGTCAAACCAGACTGGGCCCTAGAAATCCTCTAGTTGAGGGATCTCAAACTGGCACCCTGCTGGCCAAGTGTGCCAGGTCAGCAGCGCACAGTCGTCTTTAAATGTTTGAATTTAGTGCTTACACACAGGGCACGCACCCTCCATTTTCACCCTGACCCTTTACCCTCTATGATCGGAGGATCAGCTGTTTATTTTATTTTATTTTATTTTTGAGATGGAGTCTCACTCTGTTGCCCAGGCTGGAGTGCAGTGGCATGATCTTGGCTCACTGCAAGCTCCGCCTCCCAAGTTCAGGCCATTCTTCTGCCTCAGACTCCCGAGTAGCTGGGACTACAGGCACCCGCCACCACGCCCTGCTAATTTTTTGTATTTTTAGTAGAGATGGGGTTTCACCGTGTTAGCCAGGATGGTCTTGATCTCCTGACCTCGTGATTCGCCTGCCTCGGCCTCCCAAAGTGCTGGGATTACAGGCGTGAGCCACCGCGCCCGGCCTCAGCTGTTTATTATACGTGGGCCGCCTGCCTGCTCCTGCGCAAGACAGACTCCCTTCGTGAGGACACTGGGTCCCACACAGAGTGGGGCTCACAGCAAAGCAGGGCAGGAACCCAGGTCTCCAGCTCCCAAGCCAGGGCAGGACTCTGTTTCCCCTCCATTGTGCAGCCCTCAGGCCATGGAAGAGTGAGTCCTGCCAGTTGAGAATGCAGAAGTGAGACGTGAGCCCTCTGTCCATGTCACCTTGGGAAGCCTTCTCAGCAGTGGTGACACTACTTTCGAATCTGAATCTGATCTGGTGGAATTCAAAGGGTTACCCTGATCCTGCTCTGTTTACAGACCTTGATCCCAGCTCCTTCATTTAATTTGGTTTTTGTTTTTCTGGTTTTTTTGTTTGTTTGTAACAGAGTCTTACTCACAGAGGCTTACTGAAACCTCCACCTCCTGGTTCAAGCCATTCTCCTGCCTCAGCCTCCCAAGTAGCTGGGATTACAGATGCACGCCACCACACCCAGCTAATTTTTGTATTTTTAGTAGAGACAGAGTTTTGCCATGTTGGCTAGGCTGGCCTCGAATTCCTGACCTCAGGAGGTTTTCCCGCCTGAGCCTCCCAAAGTGCTGGGATTACAGGCGTGAGCCACCATGCCCCGCTTCAGCTCCTTCATTTAAACCCATTGATTGGAATGCCAAGCATCTGCAAAGAAAAGAGAAAAACAAGAACCACATTTTTTTTCGTGGGGGTGTTTTCTGATATCCAGGGATCCCGTAAGAACCTGTTGTTAAATTTTCAAGATTTTGAAATTGCTAAGCACAATAAATATTAAATTTATATGCTTAAATAAATTACACTAAAATGTGGCAATAAGTACTTAAAACTTATCCCTTCCTAATTATGTCATGAGAGTTCACTGTTACCTATGCTCTCAAGGATATGGATGTTTATCGCATCCGTGTGGTGATATATATATATATATATTTTTTTTGAGACCGTCTTGCTCTGTAGCCCAGGCTGGAGTGCGGTGACACAGTCACGGCTCGCTGCACCCTCCACTTCCCAGGCTCAGGTGATCCTTCTACCTCAGCCTCCCGAGTAGCTGGGACTATAGGTATGCACCATGACACATGGTTAATTTTTGTATTTTTTGTAGAGACAGAGTTTTGGCATGTTGCCTAGGCCGGTCTCGAACTGGGCTCAAGTCATCCACCCATCTCGGGTTGGTAATGTTATATAATGGCATGCTATTGTGCAACTCTTGCCAACTCCATGTTCAATAATATCACACACATTAGTAGCTTGAAATTTGTTGTTGTGGAAATATATACACCATGGACATTGGCAAGTGCTACAAATGAGACTTGGATTTATTGTTGTATTGATTGTCTGGATTTAAGAAGGTGATGAAGAAAATGTTAATGATCAAGATGGTTAGAGGACAATTTTCAAAAAAGGCTAAAATTATGACTCAAGCAGGTATAATATGAATACAAGTGAATTATTTTACCTAACCCATTAATTAATGAGGGAGCAGTAAGAAGTTACAACTAGGTTAAATGAGGATTTGCCTTGTGCAGATTTACCTTTTCTACCTGGTAAAATTCATTTGCATGGCCTTGGACAGGTATCCTTTGCTTAGCCATGGACATAAAAGATTTGCCCACTATCAATTTTCTATAAGTAAACATCTCTGCACAGTTGTAAAATACAAAGACAAAGGGACATACCTCTATAGCATGAGATAATCGCTGGAGGCCCCAGAGATTTACTAAAAGAATATCCAGTAATCTTTTATTTGCCTCAAAATCTCCCACAATGTTTCCTCAAGAGATTACATTTAAAAGTATGTTACACCTGTAGCCATTACATTGTGAATAGCACCCAAAAAATTAAGAAAATACTCTTAGAATTTGAAACTATTATCCAACTTAGGAAAAAAGTGACACAATATTGATGAATAAGTGAAGTTCTTTTTTTTTTTTTGAGAGAGAGTCTCACTCTGTCGCCCAGGCTGGATTGCAGTGGCTCCATCTCAGCTCGCCACAGCCTCTACCTCCTGGGTTCAAGTGATTTTCCTGCCTCAGCCCCCCGAGTAGCTGGGATTACAGGTGCCCACCTCACACCCAGCTAATTTTTGTATTTTTAGTGGAGATGGGCTTTTGCCATGTTCAGGCTGGTCTCGAACTCCTAACCTCAGGTGATCCGCCCACCTTGGCCTCCCAAAGTGCTGGGGTTACAGGTGTGAGCACCACGTCTAGCCTGATGAATGAGTGAAGTTCTGACATTCATCTTTGTTGTGTTAGTCTTCTGTCACTCATTGAGGTAAAAGAAAATGCCAACCAACATACATGGTGAAACTATACTCATTCATCAATGATGTGAGTCACTTCGTTGCTGAACTGGACAGTATTCAAACATGTACTTGTAGTCTGATCTTCTCAAATCATGATTGAGATGCAACCATAAGTCAGCTATAGATAAGAATTTAGTAAAAGTTAACTAAAGCATTCTATGAGAATCAACTGGCTCTATGAAATTTGCAATAAAGAATATTATATATTTTCTTATTTGTAAGTTGTGTGATACAATCTTTCATATCAGTAAAATGCAAAATAAACATGTACACATATGAATGCATACCTTTTTTTTTCTTAGCCAACTGTTAAAAAATTTAACCACCCACCACTGATGGAGATCCTCTGCATTCTTATCTGGATCATAGAATTTCCTTTAAAAATTTTTTTTAAAATTTTACTCTATAAGAGTAAGAACCAGCATACACACACACACACACCTCTAAAACCATCATGACACAATTATTTTCCCTTTAACTCTAGATACATTCCAATCTACTCTATTCCAGTCCCGTCCATTTCAGTTAAAATAGTTACCATTTCATTATGATCTTACTATTGATCTCAGGAAGATTTCCATCTGCAGTTTGAAAAACTCTTACCTAAACTCAACTTTCAAACCTCCGACCTCTCCCTCCTCCTCCTCCTCTCCCTCCTCCTCCCTCACCCCTCCCCTTCCCCCTTCCCTCCTCCTCCTCCTTCCCCTTCTTCCCTTCTCCTTCCCCTGTCCTCCTCTCCTCCTCCTCTCCTCCTCTTCTCCTCCTCCTCTCCTCCTCCTCTCCTCCTCTCCTCTCTCTCCTCTCTCTCCTCTCCTCCTCCTCCTCCTTCTTCTTCTTCCTCTTCTTCTTCTTTTGCTGTTGCTGCTGCTGCTGCTGCTAGACAGGGTCTTGCTCAGTGGCCTAGGCTGGAGCTCAGTGGTGCAATCATGGCTCACTGCAGCTTCACCCCTCACCTTCCCAGGCTCAGTCAATCCTCCCATCTCAGCGTCCCTAGTAGCTGGGACTACAGTTGCGTGCCACCACATCTGGCTAATTTTTGGATTTTTTTTTTTTTTTTTTTTGTAAAGACAGGGTCTCCCTGTGTTGCCCAGGCTGGTCTTGAACTCCTAGGCTCAAGTGATCCTCCTGCCTCAGCCTCCCAAAGTGCTGGGACTACAGGCATGAGCCACTGCACCTGGCCCCCTCCCAATTCTCTCCTTATTCCCACATCACACTTGAATTTGAAGGTCTGTCTCAGATGCCTTCTCCTGGATCAGTGAGTGGGCTAATCTCCAGAATTGGCTCTCTACCCCAATATTTTTTCACCCTGGCACAATTGTATCTTCCTTTGTGTCTGGCCCTCCTGACTTACTATACATAAAGGTGGGAATAACCTTGTACTCATCTCTGGAGCTTCAGCACATGACACAGCGCCTGGCACAGACAAGGCTCTTGAAAGTGTGTGGAATGAGTATATGAATGAATAGTTCATGCCTGTTCATGAATGAATGAAATTCACAGTGCACTGCCTCTTATGAAAAGACAGGCTTCAGTAGAGTGACCACTCATTCAGTCTCATGAAGTCTGTAGGAATCAGACGAATCATCATGCCCTTTTCACTAGACAGAGAAACTGAGGCATCAAGGAGCAGAGTGACTTGTAGGGAAAAATACACACCGTTTATTCTTTGGCCATCCTGTCAGCAGAAAAGGGGAAAATAGTTATGACAATTCTTGCACGGAAGAAACCAAAAAAAGTCTCTCCCACACTGGCTGAAATAGGAAGTAAAGCTGAATGCTGATTTGCAGATGTTAGAAATCAAATTGCATCATGTGTAATGGAATTCCAGAAATGTGAAGGGCCAAAAAACAAACAAAATAACCAAACACACACTTTTCATTTCTTATGCAATAGTACCAATAAAACAGTGTTAACCCAAATCACATTTCTTCATTTTAGCTTCAGTTACCCTGAAGAAAATTCCAGCCAACAACTTTCCACACTGTTGTTTAAGTAAGCTGACCCGGGTCTGGCTTTGATGTGAATTGTGAATTAGACATGGACACTTGTATTTTATTGATAACAAAACGCTATTATTTACCGAGGGCTGATGATTGTTATGTCAACTATGCATAGTCTTTGGTAAATTTCCCACCACCCATATGAGGATATTACTATTATTATGCCTGTTTCACAGATGAGTAAACTAAGTTTAACGCAGCTGTTCAGCCAGCAAGTGGCCAAGCTGGGGTTTGAACCCAGTGCTCCAAAGCCAGGATTTCCTCCAAATCACGTGAAAAGCCTAAGGCAACATGGCGCTGAACTTACCGGGAAGTATCAGAAGAGTCTGTAGGACTGAGCCGGCACTGCGTCTGCTCCACCAGAGGCCAGCGTATGGAGATAAAGAGGGAGTGCCCGGTGACCTGACCTGTGGCCCCTGGCTGATGACCCTGGCCTTGACCCTCTGCTGTGTTTGTGCTTAGTGATTACAGATGGTCAGGGTCAAGGGCAGCTTACCTTCATGGGTGATCTAGTGGAAAAAGTACAGGTTTTGAAGGCAAACAGAGCTGGTCTTGAATCTGGACTTTATTATTTACCAGTTACGTAGATGTTCGACCTGGGACTGCCTCTCCCCGAACCCCAGGCTCCTCATTAAAAAGTGTGGCTGCAGAAGACTTTCTTCACAGGTGTACTCTGAGCATGAAATGAGCTGACATGCATGGAGGCATGCAGTGAGGGCTGAACGATGCTAGCCCCTTTCCTTGCCACTTGCAAGTGCAGCCCTAACCGCTGAGAGTGCTGGGCCACCCTGAGAGAGAGAGAGAACAAAAGCCTGCAGAGAAGGTCATCACAAGGGCAGCAGCACCTTGCAGGTGTCAGGGGGACAAGGCACCAATGCTTTCACCTGCCCCATGCTGCTTGATTTTGCCCAAACCCAATTGCTCGGGCAGGGAAGAGATTGTCATTCTCCTTTCTATGTGAGGAAACTGAGACTCGAGTTGGATGACCAAGTGTGAAGCCTCCCCCTCCTCTCACTGCCCCCCACACCCCAGGCATTCTCGAACCCCCTTCATGAATTTGCCACTTCCATGTACCACCCATACTGCTGTTTACTAAATATGTGTCCTCAAGTCTACTTGGTTGCTTAGTTAAATTCATTGTCAAAGGAAACTTGACTTCACCACCATAAATGGGAAACCAGCGGTGCAACTGCGGCCATAATGAAGAATATGATGGAAGTAAGTCCACTTGATGAAATTCCAGCTAAACATATTATTGCCTGTGAACCTGGAGCCCGCCTGCTGTTGATTAAAAAGGAAATAAACAAAAGTCAAAGAAGAATTCAAGACAAAGGAGCACCAGAGACTGTCTTCTTAACAGAGGCTTGGAAGCAAACTGAAAAGGGAAGAATCATTTCATATGTGGTCTGTGTTACCTAAAGTTACAGTCCCTGCACCATCAAAATAAACTCTGGGCTTCTAAAGTCTCTCCACTCTGGGAATCACTGGTAGACCTGGTCCTACTTTGGGCTCTGAACTGTTGAGTGGCTTGCCAGTGGCAAGAGGGCTGAGAGGCAGTGTCTCAGGCTGGCCTGGACCGCTGAGCAGAGCTGTTTCTGCTGCTCCAACGGTCCGGAAATGCTCAGGGAGGGTCGTCGGGGCTTTGCTTGCTCGAAACTTCCATTTCCCAGGCTCAGCAGCTATCAACTTTTCTCCCACAGATTGTTCTAGAAATGGGTCTGTCTGGACCACCCCATACACAAGTGGTTTGGCAGTGGCAGGTTCATGCCTCTGTGTCTACCATTTAGACCAGGGTTTATCACTCTCAGCAGTGTTGGTGTTTGGGGCCAGAAAAGCCTTCATTGTGCTGGGGCTGTCCTGGGCACTGCAGGACGTCTGACAGTGTCCCCGGCCTCTGCCCCCTGGGCGATGGTCGTCTCCATCGAAAAATGTCCTTGGGGGACAACCTTCCCTCTCCCCCGGCCCCACTTGAAAGCACTGCTTTTGATGGGGGGGAAGAAAAAGTGGTTTTTAGTCCCTGGGGAAAAATTCTACTATTAGTGGGATTTAGTTTGTTTGTTTATTTTACCTTCTTAGAGAAAGACTTACCTTTTTAGATAAACTTGTAAGTTACAGTTATTATTCTTACCTCCTGACTAAAGACAAATAAAGCAGTGGGGAAAAAAAGGGCATTTATTGCTTATGTCACTTGAGGCCAACTGAAAGCCAAGATAATGGACCAGAGGACTTAGAAGAGGGAGGGAGAGGATAGGAGGAGGGAAGGAGGGAGGAAGGGAATGGTCGCTGATTAAGCATCCCTCCGGGGTGCTGGGACCTCAAAACATTGTCTCCTTTCACTCTCAGAATCCCACAGGGAAGGCTGGATGAGGAGGCGAGACTAGAAAGGTCAAAGGGCAGGCAAGTGACGAGCTGGGTCCTCTCTCCGGCTGGGAAGCCCACACTCCCTTTTCTGGGGAGGAGAGAGGAGGAAAGAGTCCGTTTCAGGACTCGGAGGGACTTGGAGCTCAGCTAGTCCCACCTCTCCAAACTCAGAGCTGTGATGTGAATTCCTTGAGGGCATCAGCTAATTGTCACTAGAATCCAAACTGTCACCAAGAAGATAGGGAAGAGGTAGTCCCAGTGGATGTCAGTGAAGAAGGGCAAAGCAGGCTTCAACCCACACAGCCTGTCTCTTAGCCCTCTGTACTGCCCACGGCTCAGTCACATGCTTGTGTGCACAGATGGGCTGGCCAAAGGGTGCTAAGAGCGATTAGCAAGGCAGGCAGTCAGCTGTCACAAACAGGGCCCCAGTGGGAGATCTACAGGCTTGACATGAGGTCTTCTCAGACCCCTGAATCTTTTCTTCTATTCCTCTCTCCTTCCAACTTAGCAACCCGCTACCTAATTGCAACCAGAAATGGACGTCTCATGGACCAACCCCTTGCACCTGGAAAACCAGAGATCACACACAGGTCACCCCTCAGGTCTGAAAAGCCCCTCGAAGTAATCTTAACCCTGCTTGGGTGATAAAGTCCATCTCCCAGAGCAAGGAGCACATTTGCTTGTTTCATTAAACAGCATGAAAAGATTCAAGACTCCTTCTCAACTGGCCATCCCCAGATCAGAGCAAGCCAATGAGCAGCCCGGTTACTGCCCTCGCCTTCTGCAGAAGTGCCTGAGGACTAGAGAGAGAGGTTCCTCAATTGTGATGGAAATTCTATCTGGGCAGACATTTGTCTCTCTCCAGGTTTCTCTGCCTGCCGGATACCCAGGCTCACATCTGCTCCGTAGCACACTCATTAAATATAATCTGAAAGAAAGTTGCTGGCAATATGGAGAAAGACGAACTCTTTCCGTTTGTGAGACGGAAGGACTTCTCACGTGAGAAGCACTTTTACATGCATAGCCCCCTTCGGAGTGCCCCAGCGCCTCCAGGAGGGCAGGTGACTGTGGAGGCTGTGGCTCTGTTTGCAACACAGAGCCGCCATCTACTCTCCTGGAGTCAGAAAGTCAGTTGGCATGTTTCAGATAATAACTTAGCTAATTTGGGTGGAACTCTCTGTACTTCTGTTTCCCAAAGGAAAGACGCCAGAGATGAAAAGATGTTAGAGAAACAGAAGAATGAACTGGGCTGAACTAAGACAGGCAGTCCTTGGGCAGGACGTGGGGAGGGTAGCGCCTCCGGCCAACACAATAGGATTCACCTGGGAGAGGGGCGCGCTCCGGAGCTTTCTGAGAGGCTCCTCTGCCAGAAGGATCTGCCAGGTCCTGGCAAGATCGGGCCAAGGTGCTGGAGCCCCTCGGACTCTGCAGACTGTCCAGTAGGGGGCACTGTCGCCTCCACACTGGCCGACCTCAAACACCGTCTGCTCCTGGTGTGCCCCTCCCCAAGGTCCTCCCCCAGGAGTGGAAGGCGCTCTCCAGCCCTGAAGAGACTCAAGGAGCTTACCTGTCTGAAGGTAAGCTTCACCTGGCCTACCTGGCGGAGCCTAGGTGACATTCTGCATCCTTAGGGATGACACAGCAATCACTACAGCTGCTGTTTACTGAGCACCTACTATGTGTCAGATGCTTTCACTGTGTGACCTCATTAAAACTCCACCGGAGCCCTCTGACTGAGGTATTATTAGTCCCACTTTACAAGTAAGAAAGGCAGCTTCAGAGGCCACAGAGTCCATAAACATCAAAGCATAAGCATCTCAGGTCTTTCCGGGTGGGAAGTTCGGGCCCCTTCCACAGTCCCCCACAATGTCAGATCCAGTGGTTCCAGAGGGCTGCCTGTCCCCTGGGATCCGGGGCTGGGCATGTATTATTTCACAAGCCTGTGAGCTAGGTACTATTTTATACAAAAGCACAAAGCGGTCAGACGCCTGCCCAAGATTGCACAGACACAGCAAGTGGAGCCGGGATTTGAGCCTGGACTTCCGGGATCCAAAGCCCGTATTCTTTCCATTGCCTGGCCCGCCCCCTGCAGAGGGCGCATCGAAAACACCTGTGACCTTGCTTGCCCAAACCAACAGGAGGCCTCTTCCACGATCTCCTCCACTACGGCTTTCTTCCTCTATTAATGCACTCTTGTGAATTTGGGGCTTTCCAGGCCTTCTCAGATTGACCAGGCCCACACAAGCTCATTGGCCTCTCTGGGCCTCAATTTCCCCACCTGAAAACAGATTTCAAGGCCTGGGCGGGCAGGGCTGCTGGTATGGAATAAGACCCCGATTCTGGTTCTGGCTGGGGGCGGCCGGCAGGCTTTGTCCACCGCCAGGGTCAGGGAGGCTTTGCATACTTGTGTGGGCGGCGGAGCAACTGCCCCCACGTGAGCCCCTGAACAAAGAGGCCTCAGAGCACCTCCCCTCGCCCCGCTCGCCTCCAGCGCCCGCCGCCAGTCGGCTCAATAGAGCGCTTGTGGCCGCGCTGAGGAGCTGTGGCCCGGGCTCGGCGCATTGTGCATTGTCTGAGGCCCAGCGCCGCAGCCAAGGGTCGCTCCATCAAAGTCGCGCCTGGGAGGAGGGAGGATGAGGGGCGCGCGCGGGACTTGCCGGCCGCTGGACAGTGACAAGGTGCATTTGTCCCAGCGCTAGGGGTCACGCGGACTTTCCAAAGAAAGGCTTCCGGGCGCCCCTCTGCCCCTGATAAAGGTATCCATTGCTGCTGTCAACCCAACCCAGGCAAAACCCCACATTCCTCAACAGAGCCCTGAACTGAAATGACCCAGCAACCCCCGGTGGAGTGAACCTCAGCTGAAGCCAAATGTTCGCTTTTCACTGAACTGAAACTACACTTGTGCGTTTTCCAAAATCATTCACTGGGAACATTTGTGCATTTGTTTATTCATTTAATAAACGCTCACTGGCCACTGCCCTGTGGCCCAGGCACAGTTCAAGGCATCAGGGCTCTTTGTGAGGTAAGCAGTGAGGTCTGCTTGGTGGAGTCACGGATACGGAAACAGGATGGCACAGTCAAGAATTGGTTGCCACTCCGTATTCTCAGGGCAAGCACAGTGCCTGGCTCCGGCAGGGGCTCAGCCTGTTCCCTGGAGGAAGGAAGATGGAGGGCGGAAGACAGGGAGGGGGCGAGGTGGGGTCCCTAATAGAAGCATGGCTCTAGTCTGTAATACAAGCACTTTAGGAGGCCAGGGCAGGAGGATCACTTGAGCCCAGGAGTTCAAGACCAGCCCAGGCAACATAGCAAGACCCCATCTCTACAAAATAATAATAATAATAATAATAATAGTCCCAGCTACTCCAGAGGCTGAGGTGAGAGGATCGCTTGAGTCTGGGAGGTCAAGGCTGCAGTGATCCGTGATGGTGCCACTGCACTCCAGCCTGGGTCACAGAGCAAGACTCTCCCTAAAATAAATAAATAAAAATGTGGCCAGGTGCTGCAGGATCAGAGAGGTGAGGTCTGCTACTTCTCCTGGCAGTCAACATCTGAAAGAAACCTGAATTTACCCTACCTGAGCTACATGTTTTTAAACTGAAAGAAATCAAGTAATACAAGAATAATGAGAGGTTCAGTTGAGTTTTCAAAGGTCCGGAAGGTGTCCTGAGCAAAATGCCTGGTTGGTCATTAATTATACATTCATTCATCCATCATTCTTTCATTCAACCAACACTTAGGGATGAAGCACCCACTCTAAGCTAGAATCTGTGGGGATTTACCCACACCCAAGTCCTTCTCGTTTCTTTAACAATGAAAAAGCAACTCTTAAAAAGCCCATTCAGGGGCCAGGTGTGGTGGCTTATACCTGTAATCCCAGCAATTTGGGAGACCGAGGTGGGCAGATCACTCGAGGCCAGGAGTTCAAGACCAGTCTGGCCAATATGGCAGAACCTTGTCTCTACTAAAAAAAAAAAAAATTAGCCAGGTATGGTGGCACATGCCTGTAATCCCAGCTACTCGGGAGGCTGAGGCACAAGGATCACCTGAACCTGGGAGGTGGAGGTGTCAGTGAACCAAGATCATGCTACTGCATTCCAGCATGGGTGACAGAGCAAGACTGCCTTAAAAAAAAAAAAAAAAAAAAAAGGGGGGGAAAGGAGAAAAGAAAAAAAGCCCACTTAGAGATTGGGGCCTGCAGAAGATCTGGACTCAAATTTTACAGCAAGTGACTTAAATAAGAAATGGAATTTGAGCTTGTTTCCTCACAAGGCTGCCTGCCTTACAGGGATTTGGGGAGAGTAATGTATAGAAAATGCCTTCCTCAATGGAGCCGGCATCACCATAATCTGCTATGTGTGCCCTGGTCTTTACAGTTAACAAATCTCCTTCACTTGCAAAGTTTCATTTTGTTTTCACCATAATCCCAGGAGTTCAGCAGGACTGCTATGTTTAATAGTCACTTTACAGAGCAGGAAATTGAGGGTCAGAGAGATGAAGCAACTTACCAAGGTCACACAGCAACTCAGCATTAGAACTGAGATGGAAACACAGAGTTTGAATCTAAAGCTTTGAGGGTTGGTCTGACTCTGTTGACAAAGCTCATGACGATGCCAGAAGACTCTGGGGGACTGGTATTTCCAAAGTAATTAGTCACATCTGACTTATGAGAGACTTAGGATCAAGCACCAAGGATCTGCCACCTATTTGGGGCATGTGAGTAGCCCAAGGAATGTTCTAGAAGGAACACCTGGTGAGAAAGATGATGTTTCCCAAAGATGGCCACAACAGTAGCTCCCATCCCACATGCTGTACCTGTAGTGGGACTTTCTCATTCTCTCATTAGGATGTGGGGTCTAATTTGCCTCCCCTGGAATCTGGGCTGGCCTTACAGACTTGCTTGACCAGTAGATCATGGTCATTAGTGGTATTCTGGGACTTCTAGGACTAGGTTATAAGAAGCCGTGCAGTGTCCACTGGGGTCTCTTGGGTTGATCTTGGAGCAATCTGTGTTGTAAAATTCTTTACACAGAGAGGCCATATATGGATGTTCCCAGGGACAGCCTTAGCCATGCTCCCAGTTGACGACTAGAAGGTCATCATGCTGTGTGAGCCATCCTGGATGTCCTGTGTGGTAAAGCCTACAGATAATTCCAACCCCAGCTAAATTCCAACTACAAACAGCATAAGAGACCCTAAGCAAGAACTGGCTGAGTCCAGTCAAATCCCAGAACTACAAGAGACAAGAATGCATCAATATTTTCAGCCATACAGCTGTGGATGGTTTATTATAAAGCAATGAATAACTGGAATACATGGAGGGGTTTACAGGGCTCTTCGTTTAAAGAGAAACTGAGGCTAAGAAATTAATCAAGGCCCTTCCTCTGGACTCCCAGAACGCCCAGTGTAATTGCTGTAAGGGTATCTGAACCCAAATTATTTGTTTACTTGTCTGTCCCACGAGACTGTGAGCTCCTGGGGGATAGAGAATATATAAGGGCTCTGGAGTTGCTAGTAATGGAAATAAATCTGGTTTACTCAAGCAAAGCACAATTGATTGGGAGGATTTGGGAGAGCTCAAAGCATTGGAATCACAACCAGACTGGGTTCAGAGGACAGACAGTGATCCAGGGCGGGGGCACATGGAGACTCTCCAGGGGTGCCAGGGCCATAAATGGAGAGTAATCCTTTGTCCCTGTCATGTTATACTGCGCGAGATTCCAATTCCAGGGGGAATACTCTTGACTGCCCTGCACTAGGCTACAGTAGGGCAGGCCCCACTTGGATGTGGGCCCCACTCGGGCTCTATCCATTGGATGGGCTGTCCCCCTAAACAAAATCAGGTTACCGATGCCAGAAGAATGGGGAATGGGTATTGAAGAGGCAAAGCTGGACCATCACATTTGCCTCAGCAACCCCAGGACCCAGCTCAGTGTCTGGCACATAATAGGTGCTCGAGAAATATTTCTTTGATGTGTGAACAAATAAACACTCTAATGAACAAATGTGCATGAATGAATGAAGCAACAAATGAACAAGTGCGTAATCAGACAATGCATGGGCCATATGCAGGCCTTTGAAGACACCTGCTAGATATTACAGCACTTTAACTCCCCTCCACCAAGCCAGGCAGTTTTTTCTCAAGAGAGTTTCTGATACCTGGATTCTAGAATGTATAGAATTTTAATCCCCTAATCCTGTCAGTTTAAGAACATTGTACACTTTGAACAGGGTCTGTGATAATTCCTGAAAACACCCCAGGAGCGGTGACTCCCTAGCCCTGCTTGATTTTAAATTCAGTTTTCAGGGGAGGGCTGGTGGAGGAGACAGATGTGAGGGAGGCTTGTCTCTGAGGCCAGAGCTGGGAGGTCTGGCATTTCCTTTTACGGGTCCACAGCTGTTCAGCAGAAGGCAGCTGGACGAGGCTTGGTCTGGTGGCGGCCACACTACACCCAACAAGGCAGGTAGATGTGTCATCTGCACATCTGCCCAAAACTTGCACATAAAGGATGACAGACAATGTTCTCTCACGCCTTACACAGACTCACTGAAGGTAAAAGGTCAGACTTTACCAACTCCTGAAAACCTCGCTACTTCTATTTTTTGTACACTTTCAAGGCCCTCATCCTAGGTGGATAATACAAAGAACTGGATAAGTGTTGGCAATAGTGAATAGAATCTTTGATGCCTTTACAATTTGTTAGCACACACACAAAGAAAACTTAAAAAGCAAACTGGCTCAAATATATATTAATACCTCGACACACCCTGATTTACTCATCTGGAGGATGGAGACTGTTACTTATCAGTCAACAGATATTCTCCAGGACAGGAGGGAAAGGGTTAAGGAAAGGAAGGTCATTTGTGCTGAGCACCAGGGGGTGCCAGGGGTGATGTTAGGAACTTTCCATATATTATGTCCTTTAAGCCCTACAGCAATCTTGAGATTCAATGCAACCCCATTTTACAGGTAAGGAAACTGAGTCCAGAGAGGTGAGGTTCATTGCCCAAGATCATGATACTCCTAAGTGGCAAACCCAGGATTTGAACCTGGGTCAAGTCAGACTCTGTGGCCCATCTCCATTTCATTACATCAGACTGCCTCCTGGGAAGTAAACAAAAGAGGTGTTTTAATGGAAACGCACAGACCTCATTCACCAGAGAGTCTGCCAGAGCCACTGACTTTGGCTGTTATACAATTCTCAC
Source organism: Theropithecus gelada (assembly GCF_003255815.1). NCBI lineage: Eukaryota > Metazoa > Chordata > Mammalia > Primates > Cercopithecidae > Theropithecus > Theropithecus gelada. The sequence goes on along the minus strand of NC_037675.1, from coordinate 96,834,249 downwards.
AAGTGTGATTATTCGATCTCCTGGTTCACAGACAATGGGAAACATCAAATAAGAAGTAGGAGAGAAGGCTACAGAAGGAAGCACACAAACAGTGTGACAAGTAGCTATGGAAGCCAGGGTTCCAGGTACAGTAAATGATTGGGTGGCTTGAATCTGACCAATCCTCCTGATTGTAACCATTAAAAACTCTGAATAGCAAATTAAAAAAAAAAAATTTGAAGATGCTGGAATGCAGCTCAGAACTGGTGGGAATACAACTCTTGGGAAAAAAAAGAAAGCATATAATTTTACTGATTTTCTCAAAGAAAAAGCTTTTGTTTCATTCTCTCCTTTTTAATTTTTTATTTGTATATATTTGGGGGGTACAAGTGCAGGTTTCTTCCATGCATACATTGCATAGTGGTAAAGTCTGGGCTTTTCCTATACCTGTCATCTGAAGAGTGAACATTGTACCCAATAGGTAATTTTCTATTCCTCACCCCCATCCCACCCTCCCACATTTTGTAATCTCCAATGTCTACTATTCCACTCTGATGCCCCTATGTACCCATCATTTAGCACCCACTTATAAGTGAGAACATACAGTATTTGACTTTGTTTCTCTCTCCTCTTGGCTTTTCAATGTCACTGATTTCTAGTTTTATTTTATTATTTCCTTTCTTCTTCTTACTTTGGACTTGATTTGCTCTCTCTTTTCTTGTTTCCTAAGGTAAAAGCCTAGGCCATTGCTTCGTGTCCTTTCCTCTTTTTTTTTTTTTTTTGAGACAGAGTCTCTCTGTCACCCAGGCTGGAGTGCAGTGGCGCGATCTCGGCTCACTGCAAGCTCCGCCTCCTGGGTTCACGCCATTCTCCTGCCTCAGTCTCCCGAGTAGCTGGGACTACAGGTGCCCGCCACCATGCCTGTCTAATTTTTTTGTATTTTTAGTAGAGATGGGGTTTCACTGTGTTAGCCAGGATGGTCTCAATCTCCTGACCTCATGATCCGCCTGCCTCAGCCTCACAAAGTGCTGGAATTACAGGCATGAGCCCTTTCCTCTTTTTTAATGGCAATTCATGCTATGAATTTTCCTCTGAACACCACTTTAGCTGCATCTTGCAAGAACTGATAATGTCAGTTTTTATTTTCGTTCACTTTGAGTTACTTTTGATTTCTTCTTTTTTAATTTTTAACTTTTGTGGGTATATAGTAGGTGTATATATTTATGGGGTACATGAGATGTTTTGATACGGGCAACTTTTGATTTTTGCTTTGGCCACTGCATTCCTTAGATGTATGTTATTTTGTTTCTAAAATTATGTCATTTTCCAGATGTCTTTTGGGTGTTGATGTCTAATTTGTGAGCACAGAGAAAATTTTGTAAAATTGGGGTCCTTTTACATTTATCAAGATTTGTTTTGTAGCCCAGAATATGGCCTACTTTGGTATATATTCCATGTGCGTTGGAAAGGAGTGTGTATTCTGTTGCCCTTGGGTGAAGTGTTTTATAAATATCAACTAAGTCACGTTGGTTGATAGTGTCCTATCTGTTGTTTCCTTTTCCTCTTTTTCTGCCATCTTTTAGGTTGAGTTTTTTTTTTTTTTTTTTTGAGACAGTCATGCTCTGTCGCCCAGGCTGGAGTGCAGCGGCACAATCTCAGCTCACTGCAAGTTCTGCCTCCCGGGTTCATGCCATTCTCCTGCCTCAGCCTCCCGAGTAGCTGGGACTACAGGCGCCTGCCACCACGCCCAGCTAATTTTTTTGTATTTTTAGTAGAGACAGGGTTTCACGTGTAAGCGAGGATGGTCTCGATCTCCTGACCTCGTGATCTGCTCACCTCAGCCTCCCAAAGTGCTGGGATTACAAGCATGAGCCACCATGCCTGGCCTTTTTTTTTTTTTTTTTAAATGGAGTTTCGCTGTTGTTGCCCAGGCTGGAATACAGTGGCATGATCTCAGTTTCATTGCAACCTCCACCTCCTGGGTCCAAGTGATTTTCCTGCCTCAGCCTCCCAAGTAGCCAGGACTACAGACGCCTGCCACCACACCCAGCTAATTTTTGTATTTTTAGTAGAGATGGGGTTTCATCATGTTGGCCAGGCTGGTCTTGAACTCCTGACCTCAGGCGATCCGCTTGTCTCAGCCTCCCAAAGTGCTGGGATTACAGGCGTGAGCCACCGCGCCTGGCTGAGAATTCTTTTATGATCTTATTTTATCTCTTGTGGGCTTCTTGGCTACCCCTCTCTGTTTTCTTTTTAGGGTTATAGTACACATTTTTCCCTTATTACAGTCTACCTTCAGGTGATATTATAACACGTCATGTGCTATATAAAAACTTTGTAACAGTATACTTCCATTTCTCCTCTCCTGGCCTTTGTTCTAATTTATCATATATTTTTACTTCTATGTATGTTATAAACTCCACCTTACAATATATTAGTTGTTAGTAGTTTTACTTTTAACAATTACCTTTTAAAGGAATTATTTATTTATTTATTTATTTATTTTAGAGAGAGGGTCTTACTCTGACACCCAGGCCATCTTCCCACTTCAGCCTCCCAAATAGCTAGAACTGAGGTGTGCACCACCACACCTGGCTAACTTTTACTATTTTTATATTTTTGTAGCGACAAGGTCTTGCTATGTTGCCCAGGCAGGTCTCAAACTCCTGGCCTGAAGCAATCCTCCCGCCTCAGCCTCCCAAAGCACTGGGATTACAGGCATGGGCCACATTGCCTAGCCATTAAAGGGATTTTCTAAAAGAAATCATATATTTTATATTTACCAACATATTGCATGTATCACTTCTAATGCTCTTCATTATTTTAAAAAGACAGACCACACCAAGTATTTCCAAGTATGTAGAGCAATGTAGGGTCTCCTGCACTGCTGGTGGGCATGTAAAATGGAACAGCCACTTTGGAAGCAAAGTTTGGTGGTTTTTATAAAAGCTAAACACATACCTACATATGATCCAGCCACTCCATCCCTACATAGTTACACAAAACAAATGCAAGCATGGCTGGGCATGGTGGCTCATGCCTGTATTCTGGACGCTTTGGGAGGCTGAGGCGGGCAGATCACTTGAGGTCAGGAGTTCAAGACTAGCGTGGCCAACATGGTGAAAGCGCACCTCTACTAAAAACACAAAAATTAGCCAGGCATGGTGGTGACACCTGTAGTCCCAGCTACTAGGGAGGGTGAGGCAGGAGAATTGCTTGAACCCAGAAGGCAGAGTTTACAGTGAGCCAAAATCCCGCCACTGCACTCCAGCCTGGGTGAAGATTCTAGAAAGAAAGAAATAAAGAAAGAAAGAAAGAAAGAAAGAAAGAAAGAAAGAAAGAGAGAGAGAGAGAGAGAGAGGGAGGGAGGGAGGGAGGGAGGGAGGGAGGGAGGGAGGAAGGAAGGAAGGAAGGAAGGAAGGAAGGAAGGGAGAGAAATGCAAGCATATTTCCACACAAGGATCAATACATGAATACTCACAACAGTTTTATTTTTAATAGCTAAAAGCCAGAAACAGCCCAGGGGCCCATCAGCCAATGAGCAGATCAACAAACAGTGGTGCATCCATATAACAATAAAAACAGGCACACAGTCAAACAGGGATGCATGCGGCACCCCGCAACAACATGGATGAAGCGTGTAGCTATCATGCTGGGATGAAGAGCCAGAAAAAGAAAGGGTGCATGAAATTCCAGAACATGCAAAACAATCAGAAAGCAGAGAGAGAGGAATGGCTTTCGGAGTAGCCCAAGGAAGCTTTTGGGGGTGGTGCCCTTTGTATGGCCAGAAACCTATGTCAAAACTCCTCCAAGTTTACATTTTAAATATGTGTGATTTATTGTATGGCAATTATACATCAATAAATCTGTAACATCTATTGAATGGGCTTAAGGCAGATCAGACGTGGTGGAAGAAATGAGCAATGACCTTGAAAAAAACACAGGATGAAATGATCTGAACTGAGAAAATAATATTGAAAAAAATAATGAAGAGCGTCTCAGTAATTAGTGGGACAGTACCTGACAGGTTAGCATATGTCAACCAGGGCCCCAAAGAGGGAGGAAACGAGATGGGAAAAAATACAGGAAGAAATAATGGCCATATTTGTTTTTTCAAATTTCCAACATCTACAGGCTCCCAAAGTTCAACAAACCAAAACAAACCAAAACAAAACAAAACAAAAAAACCACATAAAGAAATCCACATCATAATCAAATGCCTGAAAAGCAAAAATAAAGAGAAAATCTTGAAAGCCTCCAGAAGTTAAAAGATAAATGAAATCCTGGGTATGATAAGAATGACAGCTGCCTTCTCCATAGAAACAGTGGAGGACAGAATGGTGCTGTGTTCTTTAAAATGCTGAAGCAAACTAACCACCAAGCCAGGGTTCTATATCCAGTAAACATTTTCTTCAGAAATACAGGGAAATCAAGATGTTTTGAGAAAAACAAAAGCTAAGAGAATTCAGTGCCAGCAGAGTCATGCTACAAGAAATGTTTTTAAAAATTCTTTGGGCTAAAGGCAAAGGATATAGTTGGAAATACAGGTCTCAAGGAAGGAAAGAAGATGACTAGGTGATTAAATGTATGAGTAAGTATAAATGACCATTTTTTCCTTAATTTCTTTAAAAGATATGCATGTATGTTTTGTTTTGTTTTTTGAGACGGTGTTTCACACTGTTGCCCAGGCTGGAGTGCAGTGGCGTGATCTCAGCTCACTGCAACCTCTGCCTCCTGGGTTGAAGTGATTCTCCTGCCTCAGCCTCCTGAGTAGCTGGGACTACAGGTGTGCACCACCATGCCCAGCTAATTTTTATATTTTTAGTAGAGATGGGGTTTCATCATGTTGGTCAGGCTGGGTCTCAAACTCCTGACCTCAAGTGATCCTCCTGCCTCGGCCTCCCAACGTGCTGGGATTATAGGCGTGAGTCACCTCACCTGGCCAAGATATGCATTTAAAGTGAAAAAATTTAAAACATATTATAGCATTTATAACTTATATAGAAATAAAAATATGACCATAAAAGTTCAAAGGACGAGAGAATAATAAATGGATTTATGCCATTGTAGTTCTTGTAGTTTACATGAAGCAGTATAGTATTAATTTATGGTAAATTGAAATAAATTAAGGGTGCGTATTGTAATACCCAAAGTGTTAGTGGTAAGGTATTACTACTAAAAAAAACCCCCAAAAACAAACAAACAAAAAAATGGATACAGCCAAAATGGCAATAACTGAAGAGAGTAAAACTAACACACACACAAAAAATACTCAATTTTCCCGAAAGAAAGAATAAAGAAATAAGAAAAGAAGAAAAGAAAGATAAGTAGGAATGGGAGACTTATATCCAATCACATCAATAATTACTGTAAATAGAAAATAAACCCCCAAATTAAAAGACAGCAATTGTCAGACTAGATTAAAAAGTTAAGAATCAAAGCAAGACCTAGCTCTATGCTGTTAACAAGAGAGAGCTTTTAATATAAAGAAGAAAACAGTTCTGAAATTAAAGTGACAGGAAAAAAAGTCTGACACAAAGGATAAGTAAGCTAGTGTGAATATAATAGTGTCAGAGAAAGTAGAGTTCATGACAAGGTGTGTTGCCAGAGATAAGGAAGATTTTTGATGTTAAAAGGGTAAATTCATTAAAAAAAAATCTTTAATGTGTATTTAGGAATAATAGAGCTTCAAACCAGGTAAAGCAAAAATCAACAGAATTAAAGGGAGAAAGAGGCAAGTCTACGATCATGGTTGGAGATTTTAACACATCTCTCTCAGTAACTGATAGAACCTGGGCCAGGTCTAGGGCAAGGCAAGTGAGACACTCGCCTTGGGTGCAAAATGTAAGGGGGCACCAAGAAACTCTGTAACTAAGGTAAGTAATATTTTAGAAAATCAAAATTACTGCAAAAAAATCCCTGATGAGCAAAATGTCAATGAAATTTTTTTTTTTTTTGAGACAGGGTCTTGCTCTATCACCCAAGTTGGAGTGTGGTGGCACAATTATAGCTCACTGCAGCTTCAAATGCTGGGACTCCAGTGATTCTCCCACCTCAGCCTCCCAAGCAGCTGGGACCACAGGTGCACGCCATCACACCAGCTTTTTTTTTTTTTTTTTTTTTAAGTTTTTGTAGAGACGGGGATCTCACTATGTTGTGATCCTCCTGCCTCAGCCTCCCAAGTCTTGAGATTATCGGCATGAGCCACCATGCTCAGTCCTAAAAATTTTAAATAAAGATAAGTCCTCCATGACACCATCCATCAGACCTGTCCTTAGTGTGGCTTACAGATCCAGCCACCTTCTCTTACCTGGCCCCTGGGGAACAAGGAGCTGCTTTGACAGGATAGCTGGCCAGCCACGAGGGGCCCGAGAACGCCCCCCTGCTCCTGCTCAGAGTCCACACCCACACACAGTGCAGAGTCCATTCACATCCACCAAGCAGCACCGTAAAATATTGAGGAGAGGGAGTTGTTTGTAGGTTTGGAATAATATCTGTGCCTTTACCTATATATGCATTTCACGACTTATAAAGCCCTATCCTGCATCTCATCAGATCTTGGCGCAGTCATCTTCTGAGACCTCAAAGAAAGAATCACATGCCCATTTTACAGAAACTGTCCATCAAAAGGAAGCAGAGACTTGTCCCAGGGTCCATGGTAATCGGCACAGCCGAGACTCAAATACTGCCCAAATCTTTGTCCTTGACTCCCTCGGGCTGTGCAGAATTCACTTATTTTCCTCCAGTTGGAGGGAATTTGCACCCAAGGCGAGTATTTTGCTTGTTTTACCCTGGGCCAGGTCTAGAGTGAGGCAAGAGAGATATTCACTTCGGGTGCATGAAGTACATTTGTTGGGGATGCTGAAGGCTTGGCTGGGGCTTTTTGCCTTTTATGGACTTATATTGCCTTATATTAAATACCTTTGGAGCCAGGTGAGGCCAGTAAAATGTTACACAAATAGGAGCTATCTCCTAGATTCTACAGGTCATTTCCTGGAGTCAAGACCAAGCAGGTGTGGGGGACTAGGTGCAACTTCTGTTGGAAAGAAGCCCAAAGCACCCTTTGGAAGACGGTGAGTTTTTAGGGATGGGCCTTTGGTTTCCTCTCCAAACCTGTGTCAGCATCTGAAGGGATGTCCAAAGGCTAGATTGGTGTTTCCCGGGGTGGGTGACACAGATAGACAAAGATGGAGCTGAAAGGCAACTTGTTCAATGATGACCCGTCTCCCACGCACGGCCAGTGAGGGGTGCTGAGGAGCTGTTCGTGGCCAAGGTTTTCCCACCCTTGTGCTGTCTTCCCTAGCCCCTGCCTCCACCCTCCTTGGGGACTGCTTCTCTGGGCTGTGCCAACGTCAAAGGTGCCCAGTCCTCATTTTCCAGGGCTCATGTTTCTAGATGCCTCATGTCCCCTCCATTTGTTTCTCTGAGGCTGCCTGATGCATGATTGTTTGGCTTTTTCTCCCCATCTGCATGAAAGTTGCTTCTTTTTGGAAGCAGAAATGTGGGTGTCTTCCTGCAATCTTGTTTTTCCCGAATCCTACTCCAGGGGTAATTTCTGACCTTTCACTTCTCCCGAATTCCTCCTGGCATCTCCATCCCAAGGGTAGGGTCCAAGTACCCAGAATCCCCCCAGGACTGTTGCAGTTGCCTCTAAAGAGATCTCTCTGCCTTGGGTCTCACCCATTGGGAGCCCCAAAACCAGCCTGGGAGGGTGCCTTAACTAACTTCACCTCTATCTCTGCCAGCCTCCTCCCTCCCAAGCCATTCCCCGTAGACTTCAGTCCAGGAGGAAAATAGCTGGCTTGTTATGGGAACAGCTTCAACACAAATCTCGTATCTCCTTCTCCACGTGAAGGGAGACCCATCATCCTGGCCTATATTGAAATTCTGGAGCTACCATAAGACCTCTCAATACCTGTGTGCCTCAGTTTGCTTATCTATATAATAGGAATAGTAGTAGAATCAACCTTTTAGCATTGCTGGAAGGCCTGTAACTGTTGCATCAAATGAGGAGAACTCATAAGGTACAGGCACTGAACATTCTCCCCTACCTTAACACCCCCATTCTCCTTCCACCCTAGTGCTTGCTCCAACCTGCTCTTGGGGACTGTTTCCTGCCCCTTGAAGAAATCTTGGGGAATTTCCATGCTCACTCTTAGATACTGCTATTACTAATTATAATACCATGGTCACAGTGGTCTCCTGATCGCATTTTAGCAAATATTACATTCATTTGAGGTAGCGGCCAACACTCCTAACTTCATTCAGAATTAAAGCTTCTTCACTCCCTTAGACAGGGCTTGACATAGGGACCTAAGGGCCAGACAGCATCTTGGCTCCTGAGAACTCATCTGCCCCTTGTAAACATCATCTGCCCCTTGTCAACAGGAGCACAGCTGTGCTGCCCTGCTCTGTTGCCAAAGCCACTTCATGCAGCCTCGTAAAGGCCTTGGGATTTTTCAAGGGTGAGTTAAACCACAGCCCAGTGTCTCTGAAGCTGGAGAAAACAGGTATCACACTCTCTGAGGCCTCCTCAAAGCCCCCTAACCAGCTTGGATGAGAGAAAAGCAGTACCCATGCATCCCTGATTGGAGGTGGGGTTGGAGGTGGGGAGGTGGAGCTGGGAGGGGCCACTCACAGCTCAGCATACAGACCACCTCACTTAGGAATCCTCCAATCCCTGAGCCTGTCCTTTGTGTCTGTCCTGCGGTGGATGAGCAGACAAAAGTCACAAAAGCAGTCTTCAGCCACTTCCTTTGCGAGTTCTATCTTTGTGGTCTAGTCTCCACTCCAGAGTTCAGGAGTCCATTCATTTGAGTCATTATCTAAGGGCCTTGATAAAAATGAAGAATAAAATATTCCCAGCGAAACACTACAAAACAGAATAGTCTTCCCACTTAAAGGGACTAACACACAGCAAACACTCAATAAATGCTATTTTTCATTTTTTTAAAAAAGCATGGTCTCGTTCTGTCACCCAGGCCGGAGTAGAGTGGCTCGACCTCGGCTCACTGCAGCCTTGGCCTCCCTGGCTCAAGCGATCCACCTAGCTCAGCCTCCCTAGTAGCTGGGACTACAGGTGTGTGCCACCATGCCAGGCTAATTTTTCTATTTTTTGTAGAGATTGGGTTTCACCATGTTACACAGGCTGGTCTTGAACTCCTGAGCGCCAGTGATCTGCCCGCCTTGACCTCCCAAAGGGTTGAGATTACAGGCGTGAGCCACTGCACCTGGCCAATAAATGTTATTATTCAACTAAATAAATAAGTGCTAGCCAGTGCTATTCTTACTACTAATCATCACTATCCATACCTGTCCAGGCTCAGCCCTTCCAAGTCCTCTCTGCCTTCATGCTCCAAGGTCTCCCAAGGTTTTCGATTTCCTGCCTTTGCCTATACTGTTTTTGCCCTGGATGCCCATCCCACTGGAACACTTAGGCTGGAACACTTAGGCTTTTTCTCCAAGCTCCAGTCAAGCCATGGCCACATTGGCAGGCTGTTCCCACCTCCCCAGATGAAGCTGACCCCTCTCTTATTCTGGCGCTCGCTGTAGCGTGTCCTCTGCCTCTATCCTGGGCACTAATCCTACTCACTGCAAGGTCTTCAACCTGCTGCTGTCATACCTCCTCACCTCCACATACACACACACACACACACACACACGACTTCAAACCATGGCTTATGCATTTCCATAGCCCTAGTGTGCAAGGATTATTGAATGAATGAGTTACTAGTGAATGAATGGATGGATGCATCAAAAAACTACCAATTAAAAAATCAATCCATCATCAATATGCTAGGAAAAGAATGAAATCCTCCTCAGTGAATCCTGCCCTAAGTTACCACCTCTGCTGAGCAGTTTTAAGGGGGCCTTGATGGCTGAAATGATGATGGGATTTTCTCTGCATAAAAATTTATCTATATTTTTCTACCCCATTCACCTAGAAATAGAGACTGATGAATAATAGCGAGAGTGTGGTTCATGTTAGGTCTTCGCAGCAAAGTATCAAGTACCTGGCAAATCCCAAGGTTCTGAGGCCACAGTGACCATGTTTTGAGTGGTGATGGCTGTTCCTTCACTCTTTGCTGGGCTGCCATTTCTGTGACTCCAGAGGTGCAAAGGACCTGTTCCCAGTGGAGCAACAGTAACTGTGATTACGAGCCCTCCATCAGACACTGTACATCCCCTGCCTCAGACTGTTTATGAAGGAAATTCATTTACCCAGTGTCACTTTTAGTCAACAGTCTTCACACGTTCCTTTTGCAAATTCAATGGTCAATTCTTATCCTTCATAGTTAATAGTGATTAACCATGTTAAATGCTTCTTGGCGGCATCCATCTTGAAACACTTCCTTCGCTTGCTTTCTGGACCACCACATTTCCCTGGCTTTTCTCCTTAGCTAGCTGCTCATTCCAGATGTCTCCTCCTCTCCCTTCCCATTCTCTTCTCTTCCCCAATCATTCTCTCCTTTCCTCTCTTGTCCTCTCCTCTTCTCTTCCTACAATCACTCCCTTAGTGACCTTGTCCATTCTTAAGACATTAAACACCATTTATACGCTGATAACTCTAAAGTATCTCCAGCTCTGTCTTCTCTTCTAAGCTTCAGATTGACAATGCCAACTGCCTATTTGACACTTGCCTCCTCCTGGATGTCTCAAATTTTGAACTCATGATTGCTACTGCTTACCTCACCATACTTAAACCTGTCCCAGTCCGCTGGCCTCACCCATCTCAATAGATGATGTCACTGATCATCCAGATGGTCAGGCCAAAAACCTTGCATGGTCATTATTGCATTCTTGTTCTCCCTCTCCTACTAGCAGTTGCTGTCAATATCTTCAGAATATCTCTGGAATCTGATTACTTCCCTCCTTCCTGTTTCCACCCTGATCCCCATCATGATTACCTTTGTCTTGGATTATTGCAAGACTCTCCTAACACCTCCTTGCTGCCACAACCTGCCCCATTTGTTTTCCATGCATCAGCCAGAGTGATCTTTAAAAATAACAAGTTATATTATTCCACTCTTTTGCTTAACACTCTCAGGTGATGTTCTAGCCAATGCAATAAAGCAAGAAAAAAATAAGTTTGTAAAAGAAGAAACAAAACTGTAATGAGAGTGTTGTTATGAGAAACATCAAATTGCATTTCATTGTTGTTTCTCTTTATCCCCTTCAATCTGGAATGAATCCTTATTCTTATTCTTTCCCTATCTTTCATGTTCTCAACTATTCTGTAGGATAACCCTCAACCTAGGCCCATCTGATGTGTATACTAATAGGGTCTATGTATGTTCAACTTTAGTAGAAACCACAAAGTTTTCAAAAGTGGTTGTATTTAATATGCTGCACATCCTCATAACGCTTGGTATTTTCTATGTTTTGTTTAATTTTAGTCATTTTGGTGGATGTGAAGTGAAATCTCATATAACTTGAATGTATACTTCTTTGATAACTAATGATGTTGCACACATTTTGTGTGCTTATTGGTCATTTGAATGTCCCCTTTTGTGAAGATTCTATTCAATAATTTTACTCATTTAAAAAATTGGTTTGTCTTTTTCTTTAAAAATGTTTTATTAATATTATTTTTAACTGACAAATATTAATTATGTGTGTATATATATATATATATATACTTTTTTTTTTTGATACAGAGTTTTGCTCTTGTTGCCCAGGCTGGAGTGCAATGGCATGATCTTGGCTCACTGCAACCTTTGCCTCTCAGGTTCAAGCAATTCTCCTGCCTTAGCCTCCCGAGTAGTTGGGACTACAGGCATGTGCCACCATACCTGGCTAATTTTGCATTTTTAGTAAAGACAGGGCTTCTCTATGTTGGTCAGGCTGGTCTTCAACTCCTGACCTCAGGTGATCCGCCCACCTTGGCCTCCCAAAGTGCTGGGATTATAGGTGTGAGTCACCATGCCCAGCCTAATTGTATATTTTTTATGGGATGCAATGTATGTATATACAATGGGGAATACATAAATTAAGTTAATCAGTATATATAACACCTCACTATTTTTTGTGAGACATTGGACATTCATTTTCTTAGTTATTTTAAAATATACATCATTGGCCTGGCACGGTGGCTCATGCCTGTAATCCCAGCACTTTGGGAGGCCGAGGTGGGCGGATCACAGGGTCCAGAGATCGAGACCATCCTGGCTAACACGGTGAAACCCCGTCTCTACTAAAAATACAACAAATTAGCCGGGCGAGGTGGTGGGCGCCTGTAGTCTCAGCTACTCGGAATGCTGAGGCAGGAGAATGACATGAACCCGGGAGGCGGAGCTTGCAGTGAGGCGAGATTGCGCCACTGCCCTCCAGCCTGGGTGACAGAGCAAGACTCCATCTAAAAAAAGAAAAAAAAGAAAAAAAAGATATATATATACACACACACACATTATTATTGGCTATAGTCACTCTGCTATACAATAGATCTCAAAACTCATTCTATCTGAAACTTTGTGCCTTTGACCAACAACTCTCCATTGCTTTTCTTATTGATCTGTATTGGTTCATTAAACATTCTCTATACAAGTCCTTAAATGTTGAAAATAAAATAATAAAGTTTCTAGAGGAAAACATAGGAAATCATATTTATGATCTTTGTATAGGTGAAGATTTATTTAACTGCATACAAAAGGCCTTAGCCATAAAGGAAAAGTTGAGAAATTTAATTACATTAAAACCAAGAACCTCTATCCACTGAATGACATTTTTTTTTTTTTTTTTTTTTTTGAGACAGGGTCTCACTCGGGCTACAGTGCAGTGGTGTGATCAGAGCTCAGTGCAGCCTCAAACTCCCAAGCTCAAGTGATTCCTCACACCTCAGCTTCCAAGTAGCTGGGACTATAATTGCATAGCACCACACCTAGTTAATTTTCAACTTCTTTTGTAGAGACAGGGTCTTGTTATGTTGCCAGGGCTGGTCTCAAATTCCTAGCCTCAAGCAATCCTCCTACCTCAGCCTCCCAAAGTGCTGGGATTACAGGTGTGAGCCACCATGCCCTGCCTTCACTAAATGACACTTTTAAGAGTCAAAAGGTAAGCCATACAGTAGGAGAAGAAACTTGTTTTATATTTTTATACACCTATATAACACACGGTAATATATATTGTTATGTATTATGTAATATATTAATATATTGTTTTCTATATTAATATATACAATGACATTTATTGGCCATATTTACTAAAGCTGACCGTACATATACCCTATGAACAGGTACATACACACTCCTCCATATATACCAAACAGAAGTGTTTATATCTATGCAGCAGAAAACACAAACAAAATATTCTTAGCAGGATTATTCTTCATAGCCCAAAACTGGCAACTACTCCTCAAACGTCCATCAACAATAGAAAAGATCAATAAATCGAGATATAGTCATATAATGAATACCATACAGTGACAGGAGAGGATATAGCTGCTCCAGGTAAGGACATCGATGAATCTCATAGACACAGAGTTGATCAAAAGAAAACAGGCACAAAGGAATATGTACGGTTTAATTCCATTTATATAAAGCTAAAAAAAAAAAGTCAAAACTAACTTTTCACTTTCTAAAAACTTATCATTGAGCTGTATATTTAACTAATATTTGTGTGCTTTATAGTATGTGATATATGCCAATTAAAACCAAAGGAAAAAAAAACCAGCCTCCAGTGGCTTCCCATTACACTTAGAATAAGTCCAAATTCTTATCAAGGACATTTATGAAGTGGCTGCCATCCAGGTCCTGACCTCATCTTCTCCCTTCTCCGCCTCTTTCACTCCACATTGGCCATCCTGACCTTGTTGCCGATGCTTAAGCCCACAAAGCTAGTTCCCACCTGTAGCAGACAGCACTGATGTTCCCAATTCTTCACCCATCTCTCTGTCCATGCCCTCTGCCATATAACTTTGCCATTCCTACTACTAGAGGTACAGTATACTTCTCAGCTCCATGGATGTTAAGCTTGGCCTTGTGCTATGTCTTGGTCAGTAAAATATGAGTAGACTTACAGTGTGTCAGTTCCAAGTGAGGCCCTAAAGTGAATCACTTCTTTCTGTTTGTCCTATCCCTTTGCTGCCACCAGCCTGAGAACACACCCTCCCTAGCCCGCTGATCCAAAGAGGATGAGAGACACAGATATGCAGCTTGCAGCCAAGCTCAGCTGAGCCCATCCTACATCAGCCACTCACTAGCTGATGTGCAGAAGCATCATCAAGAACAAATAATTGTTGTTTTCAGCCACTGAGTCATAGGATGTTTGTTATGCAGCATCATTGTAGCAATAGCTGACTAATACACCACCTCAGTGTCTTTACATTTGCTCTTCCTCACATAGGTAACATCCTCATTCAAGTCCTTGTTCAAATGTCACTTCTTCAGAGAGCCCCTTCCTAACCACTCTATCTAAAACAGCACCACCTCTTCCCTTCATTTCTCTCCATCCTCCTGCCCTGCCTTACATGTCTTCATAGCACTTACTGCTACCTGACATTTTATTTGCTTATGCAGCCTCCATAAGAGAATGTAGACTCCATGAGGGCAGGCACCTGTTCATTTCCACATCCCTGGTGCTAACACAGTGTCTGCCTCTTATCAGGAGCTCAATAAATATTTGTTGATTGAACAAACCAATCTGTGCCCTCTCCCTCATCCCCGCTCACAATGTTTCCAGCATGTGGAGAAACTGACTCAAAAGTCACATCCTGCCCCTGTTTACCAAGGTGGGGCTGGTGAATGACAGGTCACTGGCAAAGTGACCCATCATTAAGTTGGTGGAAGGAAAAAAAACCAAAGCATAGAACCTGCAAAATCTACAATCTTTCATACCATCCCTTGGGAAAACCACTTCATCATGATAATAATTGGGTGTGAGCTAGTGTGGTCCATAAAAGCTCACTTTCTCAGTGTGTCTCTTCCTGGAGTCCTCTCCAGGGCCTTGCTGCAAGAGAACACGTCCCAGGCAGGAAACAGACTGGCCAGATCAGCATGGCATTGTGCCTTTGTCCAGCTCTGCCCACACACCTAAAATTGTGGGATTCAAGACACAGACCACAAAGAGAGTTGAGCACCATCTGTGTGTTGGCCTCTGTGCTAGGACCTTTGTGAGCTTTATGACACCAATCCTCCCAAGATCTTGCCAGGTAAACATCATCAGAGCAGTTTAGGAACATGCCCAAGGACACTGGCAGAGCTGGAATTTTAGTCCCCGTCCTTCTGATGCCAAAGCCCACGTGGTTTCCACCCCCTGCACAGGAGGGGAGGAGGCTGAAGGCTCAGAGCTGATGAGGCTCAGGGCCAGAACTTTGATTCTTCCCACATGTTTCTGCATCAGGAATTTGACTTTGTGGAAGCTTCACATTGAACCTGACCTGCTCTCTGTGAATTATTTTCTAGGTCTTAGATGAATAAACAGGCAATTCTCTGTATCCATATATCTTATGTACTCCACAAACATATACACCTACTATGTACCCATAAAAATTAAAAAACAAAAAAACAAAAAGACCCAGATAATTCTCATTTTTTGGCTTCAGATCCTGGCCTCCTGTTGAAATGCTTAAATAAAGGAGAAAGAATAGCACCTACATACACCTATAAATAAAGGAAGACATAGTTATAAAGATATATAATTATAAAAAAGGAAACGGCCATAGAACTATTTAGAGGGATCTACATAGAAGGAAGAGAGACTAAAAATCAACTTGACTTCCACGAGCAAATAGCACAGCAGTTTGCAGAGTTATGTATACAGAAGCCTCTGGCAAGAGGACAAGAGAAGTACAAAAAGTTTCTCGTTAAATAACTTTTCAAACTGCAGTACAAAGGTCTCTGGGTGTGTGCCCAGCGCACCTCAACCTGCATTGCGCGGGGGCAAGGCAGGACAAGCCCACGCAGCAAGCACTTCAGGTCGTTCCTGCCTAGAAACTGAGAGGTCGTTTGTGGATGAGCCTAGAAAGAAAGGTCCATTCCCCGTGGCTCTGCAAGTCTCCCAGGCTGCAGCTCAGTGTAGTGGCTAAGAGCACAGCACTCTGGTGACAGATAGATCTGGTTCCTGTCTTGGCTCTGCCCTTCACTGGCTGTGGCACTGTGAGAAGGTGGCTTCACTACCCAGTCTGTAAAGTGGTGACAGTAGTACCTACCTTGCAGGACTACATGAAAAAGAAGTGAGATCGTCCATGTAGCACGCATGGGACCAGATCCCAGAAAGTGGAGGAGGAGTGAAGCTCAACTCCGCTGGTCTGGACTTTTTGCAGTTGAATGGGGACCTTCCTTAGTTCTGGCTAATATTAAACATGATCTGGCCAGGCACTGTGGCTCACATCTGTAATCCCAGCAATTTGGGATGCCAAGGCAGGCAGATCACCTGAGGTCAGGAGTTCAAGACCAGCCTAGCTAACATGGTGAAACCCGTTTCTACTAAAAATACAAAAAATTAGCCAGACGTGGTGGCGTGTGCCTGTAATCCCAGCTACTCAGGAGGCTGAGGCAAGAGAATTGCTTGAACCTGGGAGGCAGAGGTTGTAGTGAGCCAAGATAGCATCACTGCACTCCAGCTTGGGCAATTAGAGCAAAACTCTGTTTAAAAAAAAAAATCTGCATCCTTTGAGCTCACACCAATGGATGAGAAAGAAGCAGGTGCAGGAATTTATTGTTATATTATATTAAATAAATAATAATGGTAACAGCCCTTGTGCCACTCTCAAGGGGCTTTCTCGTGTGCACAGTTGCTCGCTGTTGAGGCCGCTGGAATATCTGCTTCTGCAATGAGGATGCTGAGCCCTGGGCAACCTGGAGAACCTGCCCAGTGCCGGACACAGGAGCACAGATTGCTGCGGCAGACTGTCTGCTGGAATCAGCCCTCGGTGGACACCTCGCCAGTGTGCAGCGTTACAGGCACTACTATCTCCACGTCTCTAGACAACATAATAGATAGACTCAGGGTTCAAAGCTTAGCACCAATGACGCCTCCTTCTGGAAGCCGTCTCCTTCCTCTGGTTGGAATGAATCCCCTCTGCTCCGTGTTTCCAAGACCATGCTATGACCTTTATCATTCTACTCACCATAGCAGTCCCCTTTCGTGAATGACAGGCACTACGTCAGTGGCCTCAGTGAGTCTCCCCATGGGAGAGAGGAGGGGTCACAGGAGGGCTGAGGCAGAGAAGCATCATCACCTTAGTGGTTAACAGGATGCATCCAGATGCTGGGCTGAGCGTAACCACAGCAGGGGAGCAGGGATGGATGTAGGCAGACAGGTCAGGAAGCCATGGCAGTGATCCCAGTGAGAGCTGATGGTGGCAGTGAAGGCAGGAAGAACTAGTTGGATTATAGATTTTTTTAGGTTAAACTGACAAGATGTCCTGGTGGATTGAAGGTAGGATACCCGAGAAATGAAGGAGACAAGAATGACCCCACAGATTTTAGCCAGAGTAACTGCAAAGTTACAGAATCCAAACACGAAGATCAGGAAAATTGTAGAAGAGCTGGTTTTGGAGAGAAAATAAGGAGGCCAGCTTGGGACAAGTTGAATTTGAGACACCTGCTAGATATCACACTGGCAGTTGGCTATGGGAAGATGTAAAGGTGGGAGTTATCAGTGTATAGGTGGGGAAATAAAGCCCCGAGCTAAGATGAGATAACCAAGGAGTAAGTGTATCTGATCAAAGAAGAGGACCAAGGAACTGATCCCTGGGCTTGACAAGGGTCGGCTAAGCATTTACACCACACCCAGCCCTGTACTGGCAGCCCTGGGAGGGGTGGATCTGAAGGACACCCAGTTTCTGTCCTCAAGAAACTCAGAGCCTGTAGGGAAGGTGGAGCATGCGTCTCAGCCACAGACCTGGGGAGCTGTGCAACATGGAAAAAGCTCTGAACCTGAGCCCAGCACCTGGGGCTGAACTGCCTCCGCCACGCACTGGCCATGCCTTTCACCTGCCGTGTGACTGCCTCTGAGCCTCAGTTTCCTCCTTCGTACAATGGAGATAATAACATGTCCTGACAGAGGAGTTGCTGAGAGGATCAGCGAAGAGGTGTGCCGGGCACAAAGGAGGCATCCGGCAACCCGCACAGCCTGTGCTTCTTAGTATCTGCCAGCACGCTCTCCACACCCTCAGCTGGAGGGCCCATCTTCACACATAGCAGCAGTGGGGTTTCCAGAAGCACCAGCCCCAAAATGGGCCTGGGGACTCCCCTTGTCCACGACCCAGCCTCCCTCATGGCTGCCACTACCCCGTGGGCTGGGGACGTCGGTGGCAAGGTCAAGGCCACTCTGTCCCTTGGAGTAATTGAAGATGACAACAGTATTTTGTGTCTCACAGAGACTGGTAGAGATCAAAGGCAGCAAGAAGGAGTTACTGAGACAGGCAGGAATTCCCTGGCAAAGGCCACCAATTATTGGAAATTGGCTGCAGTTACAGCTATTACCATTAAGGGTTGCCTGGCTGCCCTACGCTGCTGGAGAGGCACCTTCTGACAGAGGGTGTGAAAGTGGCCACAGCAGGGTTGGTGGGGGGGCAAAGAGAATTCCACAGGTTTGCACCTACCACGACTCAGACTTCTGTATGGATTGCTGTCCCAGAGACAAGCAAAGGCGAGTCTTGGAATATTCTCTGGACAAATAAAAAGAGGCGTCCTGGAGAGACATGTGGGGAAAGAAAGGGGGCTCTAGCGACCAGCAGGAAGAAAAGCCATGGGCTCATGAGCTCCAGGGAAAAAGAGCTCCAGCAAAAAGGAGAAGAGCAGAGACCAGCAGGGAGAAGAGCTACGGGCTTATGGGCTCCAGAGACCAGCAGGGAGGAGGGCTGTGGGCTCATGAACTCTAGAGACCAGCAGGGAGAAGAGCCATGGGCTCATGAGCTCCAGGGACCAGAAGGGAGAAGAGCAGAGACCAGCAGGGAGGAGGGCCATGGGCTCATGGGCTCCAGAGACCAGCAGGGAGACGAGCCAGAGGCTTATAAGCTCCAGAGTCCAGCGGAGAGAAGAGCCGTGGGCTCATGATCTCTAGAGACCGGCAGGGAGAGGAGTCGTGGGCTCATGAGCTCTGGCTCACATTAGCTGAAGCTGTGCCATGGTAGGGATGGGCATCAACCCTCTACTCCTGGATCTTGACCAGAGAGGCACAGCTGTAAACAGTGTGCCAAGGACAGCTCTCACTTTGGTCATGAGAACAAAGCAAAGTCACGTTGGCAGGAGGCAGGACCCTGAGCCAAGCTGAAGGGCCGTTTGAAGCCCCAGTCACTGCCCTGTCCTGGCAGCAACCTAGAGGAGCCGGTCCCAAGGAAGATGGGCAGCCAGTGACTCCCAGAGCAATCCAGGGTGCAGATGAGAATTCTGGCAGGTACCAGGGAGGAGGGGAGGGCATGGCAAAGGAGCAAGCTATTCCTTCAATAACTTCAGTAACCTCAGGGATCTTATCTCTGTCTCTGTTTATGAGCTGTGTGACCTTAAACAAGTTACTTAGCCTCTGAGGCTCAGATTCCACCTCTGAAAAGTGAGGAAATCATACAAACTAGAATCATACAAGATGGCACGGTGAAATAAGTCATGAAATTATGGTTGCCGTTAGTAAAGTTCCAAGGCTAACTACTTGCTCAGTAGTCTGACAGGGGCCCTTACTTTTCAAGGCGTCAGTAAAAAAAAAAAGTAAACACTGCCGTCTCTCGTGCCATCAATCACTGGGGGTCTAGTGCATCATCCTGAGATGGTGTCAACTCACCCTCATAGAAGGTCGGTACTGCAGCAAAATGAGGGAGCCTATTTCAGGAAGGCCTCCATTTTTGCTTTAAAAATATATGATGAACTGAGGGCTTGGATAGCAAAGAAGCTCACTGACAGGAACAATAAAGGTGTCTCATTAATTATGTCAGAAGCAGGTGTGTGGCCACACATGGCTTTCAGGCTCCCGTCATCTGCTTCCATGGATGCCTTCAAAGCTCTCCTCCAGCACGTTGGCCTCCATGTGGGCTCCATGACCATGAGGCCATGCCATGTGTCTTTCCATCACCAGGTCTTTGATGGTAATCTGCTTTCTCGCCCCCATCTCAGAAAGCTCTCCCTATGTCAGGACCACCTCAAGGCCAGCCACGTGGCATGATGGAGAGAGCACTGGCTTGGGAGCCTGGTGACAGAGGGCTTCCTCTGACTATGCCACTCTTGGGCTGGATGACCCTGGAGGAGTCACTTCTTGTGTCAGGCAGAGTTTGAGGGATGCAAGCAACAGAAACCAATCTGGCTGTAACCTGCATGGGAAAGGGCAGGCCCAAGAGGGTCTTGGAATTTAAAGGAAAGCAAAGGACCAGACTCTGAAGGCAGAATAAGGCTGTCTGGGGGTGGGTTTGGGGCTGGGATCCAAGGAGTCCAAGAAGCAGGGTCCCACAAGAGCATCTTCTCAGGACACGACCCCACGCCCCTCCTGGTGCAAATCAACTTCAGTCATTTCTAATGTTTCTGTCCTTATGCTTGAAACAGAAACTCCAGAGACTGAGAGAGATGGGGACAGCTAAAGGAGGTGGGCACCTTGACTGATAATCCCACCAGTCAGCCCATCACAGGGAAGAGGCAATTCCCCCAAAAGAAGTCAGGGTACCATGATCAGAAGGAATGGGAATCAACGTTGGGCAGGAAAATACCAACATATCTACACTCTCTCCTTCTGGGGGCTCAGTTTTCTCATCTGTGAAATGGAGACAGTGATACCTTGCAGGAGTGGTGTAGATTTGATGCATACCTTGGCATAGATGAACAGCAGTTGTTGTTGGTGATAGCGCACAGGGCATCGAGCAATACTGAGAGCATCCCTTATGTTGATGACTGTTACACTAGTTGTATTGTCATGCAGTTAGGACTGAATAAAGACTAGATGCTATTGGATGTTTGTCTGAGTCCCAGAGGTGTCTTCCTTTCATGAAGAAAGGAGTGAGACATATGGACATTCATTCTCATTTAATACTCAGAGCCAGTCCATTTTCCACATGGAAACTGAGCCTTGGAAAAATCAAATTGTTGGACAGTTGTGGGCATTGCTGGATCCACCTCAGGTCTGTGCTGCTCTGAAGTCATGGTGGCAGACACAGCTCTGGGTGATGCACGTTCCAAGTGAGCGTCCCCTAGAGTCCACCGGGGGTGCCGCATCCCTCCACGTGGGCCTCCTGTGGAACTCCTCACTGTGTTTCTTGCTCCCTAAGCCGTGAAGATGGTTCTGCTTTCCCTCTGGAAGAGTATTATGTGGATTCACTTGAAGTCATGTTTGGGGCAAACAGGGCACCAGATGCTGGAATGTGGTCACCTCCACTCTGCCAGAGAGGTATGAGGATTTAATCTTTGCTTTTCTTAAAAATAATAATAATAATGGTTCTGAGGGCTGGAGGACATATAAAATCAAAGGGAAATTACAGGCAATGTGCAGAGAATCTTAGTTTCCAGATGCTTGTCAACCCACCTCGGGAAACAAGCCCTTCTCACAGGTAGGGGCTGCCAGAATTCCTTTCCGGCTGGAGAACATCACGGAGGAGAATTAGCGAGACCCCTGCCTTTTCGCCTGGTACCCGGCACTGCATTTAGCAGCATTTAAGAAACAATCTCCCCATCACTGCTGATTAGGAGGAACATCAATTTTAAAAGAGAGGTGTTACCAAAGTCTGGCCACATGGCCTAGCTGCAAAGGTCACCCTTTCTCAGAAGGTCTGCATTCCCTTCCTCCCCAAATCAGGCACTGGTGTGTGGGAGGAGCCAGCCTTTGCTACTGAGTGGCTGACCTCCATCACTTCACAGGGCCCGGGATCCTCCCAGCAGAGAGATCCCAGGGCAAGCAGAACCTGTCCATTTGTACAGGGCTGTGGCTGTGGGTCAGGTGAAGGCAGGGGTTACAGATTTTTCTGGAGCTAAAGCCCATCTAAAGCCTCTGGGAAGACGATGATCCCTCCCTTAACCACAAATTCCACTGACATGATGTACCCTAATGAGCGATTTCATGACTGTGTGCATTTTCAGCAACCAAGCAAACTTCAGTGCATGCAACATTGCAAGTTGTGAAAACAAAGAGAAGCTGGATGTTTGAGTGGAGGCCCAACCCTCTCGGCTGCAGAGCTTCTGCCAGTGCTCTTTCCCTAAGATTCACTGATGCTGTCAGGGAGGAAGACACGGACTCACGCCTCTGCGTTGGCTGGGCTAGATAATCTAGGATGGCCTCATGTGTGTGCCAGTTAGCGTCCTGTTGCTAGAGGCAGCTTGGTTCTCCTCCGTGTGGCCTCTCGAGGAGGCTAGCTTGGGTTCCTCCCATCAATGTCCCATCAATGTCTCAGAGTTCCAAGTGGCACAAAAGAGGGCAAAAGTCTGAATGCACGAGCACTTTTTAAGCCTCTGCCTCTGCCATGTTTGCTAATGTCCATTGGCCAGAGCAAGTCATGGCCAAGCTCAGAATCAGGAGGTGAAGAAAGGAACCCTACCTTGGCCGAGAGGAGTTACTGAGGCCATGTCTTTGGAAACAGTCTACCACCCTGCCCCACCCACACCTCGCACAGAGAACAGTTTCCCTGTTAGATATTCTCACCACTCTCTGAACTTTCTCTCCAGGGCACTTACCCACTGTAGTTGACTAATTTGTACACTGAGTGGCTTGTTGTCTTTCTCTCCCATATCCCTGTTCCACCATGCGGGCGGGGGCTGATGTGTGTCCGTCCGTGCCAAGCACAGTGGCTGCTACATAGTGGGTACCAGTAACTACTGGTGAAGGAAGCAGGAAGGAGAGAAGGAAAAAAAAAGAAAAAGAAGACAGGGAGGGCAGAGGGAGAAATAGGGAGGAAGGGAGGAAAGAGGGCAGGACAAAAGGAGGGAAGGAGTCCTGGAACAATGGGGGCACTTCTTAGGCAGAGGACTAACTGGAACCTCTCTGGGTAGCGGGTGCCCTGAGCATCCCCCAAGCCCACTGCGCTGCTTTTAGCCTCCATATCTTGGCTCCTCCTGCCCTCCCACCTGGCTACCCTCCCACCCTCTTTCCTCTGCTGGCTCAGCCCTGGGTTCCTTCCATGTGCATCTCAAGGGTCTCTCTCCACTCCCAACAGCTTCCCCTCGACCCCTTCCTCCTGAGCATCTGCCTGGCTCAGGCAGCCCCCCACACCCCCGCCTAATGCTGCCCAAGCTGTCCTGCACATGCGCCTCTCAACTGAGCTCCGCACTGGCCCTTTGAGAAATCTAGGACAGGCATATCGATCTTTCCATCCCACTGATGAGAACTCAGGTTCAGGGAGGCTGGATGTCCACGGTCACCCTCTAGGACCAGAGTCAGTCTGGTTCAATAGTCCCCAGACTGCAATGCCTGTGGTGAGGCCTCAAGGCCCTGAAGGAAGGGGCTCCATCCTCTCTGTCTTGGTGAGAGTGGATGCCTGTGCCAGAGCACCCAGGATTCTGACCTCTGGGCAGTGGCAGACAGAGGGCAGCCAAAAGGCCAGACGCAGAGCCTGCCATCTCCTAGCCCGCAAGGGTTTCTTCCAGAATGACTGGGCCCTAGGGCAGGCCTGCAGCCTCCCAGGTGACACCTCCATGGCACCATCTCTGCCATGGAATGTCTTCTTTAGAAAAGAGATGAGCCCATTCTCAAAAGGGGAAGGCGCTTCCAAGGCCACGCAGCAAATTAGGGCAGCCTGAACTCCAGACTGAGTCTCCTGCTGTCCCTGCAGTCTCATCCTGTCCTTCCTCACTGCCTTCCCAGCCCTGCCTCCTTCCCACCTCCACAGGGCTTGTGACCAACTGAAGGGGATTAGACTCATTAGCAAGAGGCCAGTTCCTCAATCCAGGCGCAGGAGGGAGGGGAGTGGTAGAGGGAGCAGACCCACCCAGCAGGTGATGGATCTCACAATAGGTATTTGCCGCATATCGGTGACTGTCTTCAGAACTACACCTCTGTCCACACTGCTTGATGTACATGAGTGTGCTGGTAGGTACATCCTGGGGACGGGTGCTTGAAGTAATATAATTAGCAAGCAGATCCACAGGGCAGTGAGTCTCGGATCTGGTCAATCATGGCTTTGCTAAATTGGCACCGGAGGCTGTGGCTAATCAGCATAGGAGATGTTGCCAGTGCCTTTTCATTGGTGAAATGAGCTGTACAAAAAAAATGTGGTTGGCTCCCAATATCATGTAGTACCCTCCTCTCTTTGTGAACCAAGCTCAAGAATCCCCCCGGCTCCATCTGGGCCAGCAGCTGCCCACTGAATAGAAGGCACTGAGTTTACTGGAAACCTCAGGACCTGCCTTCACCGGGGATCCTGCCCTCTCCAGAGTCCTGCCTTCACTAGCGTTGTTGCCTTCAGAAAATGCTTGCACTTGCCTGGGAGTGACACTGGCCTGCAGGGTCAGTTGCTGCGTGCCTACTCTGTGCCAGGAAATTCTTGACATCATGTATATATTACTTCATGAAAAATCACTGCTATCTGGGTGTGGTGGCTCATGCCTGTAATCCCAGCACTTTGGGAGGCTGAGGCGAGCAGATTGCTTAAGGACAGGAGTTCAAGACCAGCCTAGCCAACATGGCGAAACCCTGTCGCTACTAAAAATACAAAAAATTAGCCGGGTGTGGTAGCACATGCCTGTGATCCCAGCTACTCAGGAGGCTGAGACATGAGAATCACTTGAACTTGGGAGGTGGAGGTTGCAGTGAGCTGAGATCATACCACGGTACTCCAGCCGGAGTGACAGAGAGAGACTCTGTCTAAAAATAAATAAATAAATAATAAAAGTCACTGCCACCTTCGTTTTACAAGAGGTACCAAGTGGATGTGTTGCATCCCTAGAGCCTCACAGGGAGGAAGTGGTGGAGCTGGGATTGAACCCGGGCTGTTGTTTTTGTAAAGGATCAAATAAATAATGTGAATGTACTGATCTATGATAAGCTAGCTGCATGAGATGGAGACTCAAACACAGACGAAGCCAAAGCCGAGATGCAGAATTTGCTGAGAAATCTCATTGTATCTCACAAGCGCAAATTGCTAAGCCCACCACGTACCCAGGCTGTGCCGTCTGACTGAAGAGCCTGTGCTCTGAACACCATACAGCCTTCTTCCCGCAGCTCAGGAGCTGGAGGCCTATGGGAAAACGGGCTCTAGATGGCTGAGTTTCAAAGGGAGCCTACAAGTGTCCCTCCCCAGCCTTGCACCTGCCGTGGCTCCATCACCAAGAACCCACTCTCCCTCTGGATTCGGCCCTCCACCCTTCCCTTCCAGCTCACATGCTTGCCCCAGGCTACACTGAGCTCCTGGACCACACCAGGCAGTTTCACACCCAGCAGCTTTGCTCACCGGGCTCCCTTCACTTCCCTTGGCCATTGCCCACCAGGTAAACATCCACTTATCTTTCCTGGCTTCATCAGGCCTCATCACCTCTACCAACAGTACAACACTGGACGGAGGATGCCCTTTGGGACACACCAGTGTGAGGCCACCCTCACCCTGCTGTGTGACCTTGGACAAGTGACTCAATTTCTCTGAACATCAGTTTCCCCATCAACAAAGTAGGAAAATGATGTCTACCTCATGGTTTGTGGCACAGGTTAGAAAAAATGCATATGAAGCCCCTGACAAGGCTTCTACTAAAAGCAAAACACGGTACTTATTTTTAGAAAGTGTTCCTGCCCTCTGCCCCAGTAGAACTGAACTCTACATACCTATATACATCTCAGACTCTGCGGACGTAGTTGTGTCTTTTTTTGTTAGCACTTCTCACCAGCTGGCATGTTGTATGTTTTCCTCTGTTTATTTTCTGTCTCCTTCATCGCCGGACCTCATAAGGTACAGCTCCTTGGGGGCAGGAATCTTGTCTGTCGTGTTCATCGCTGGATTCCAGGGCTTGGAATGCTGCCTGGCACTTGGTAGGCCCTACATTAAAGTTGGTTGGTGAAATGAATGCACAAATAAAGGAATAAAAAATGTACAAATGAACCCGTATCCGCCTCCTGCATTAATCTTCTCCATCAATCTGTCCCCAGCTCCCAGCACAGTAACGGACACGTGTGTTCGGCTTGGATTATAGAACAAATCTTATCAATTCTTTGTTTATGCATTTATAAAACACAATTTCATGAAGCACTAAATCGGATCAGCACGAATGAAGCTTTCCAGATGGGCACTGAAGCGGGATTCTCTTTCTTCATGCCTTGCTTCCTCAAAACTGGCCCGCATCCTCCTCCCCAGCAGCGTAAGAACCGTCCAAACTGCCAAGCACAGAATCAAGAGCTAATTAATGAGACTGCTTTGAGCCACTGTGCTTTGCTTGCAGGTATGTTTGCCCCACTGCCAAGGCTAACTGATGCAACAGAGGAAGGGTTCCCCAAGGAGGGGACGGCTGAGCTAGATCTAAACAACCAGAAGGAGACTAAGAGAAAGCAGTAAATTCCAGGTGGAAGAATGTCGAAGGTGTGTGTAGGAAAGTCATTTGGAAGGAGATAGGACAGCACTTTTTTTTTTTTAAAAAAAAAGACGCTTTATTGAACATCCAGCCAGAAAATGTACAATTGGCGAACTACCCCCTAGAGAATAACACACTTGTACAACCAGATCCATATGAGAAACAAAGCATGACCGGCACCGCAGAGGCACTCCCTAAGCTCCTTCCCATTTCCCACCTCCCTCCAAGGCTAACCACTATCCTGACTTTTCTCATCACGGATTGTGTGTTTTTGAGCACTTTTTCAACAGGACTCTGCACTGTGCACTATTTTGTATCTGGCTGCTTTCACCCCATGTTAGGGTTGTGAGACTCATTCGTGTTGTTCTCTCCTCCTCTTGATAAATTGTATTCCATTATTTATCCATCCTCCTCCTGATGGATCTTTGGGCTGTGTTGGTTATGGAGAATAACACTGCCATGAATACTCCCGAACACATATTTCAAGGAATATATTTGTACACTTTTTTTTTCTTTTTTTGAGATGGAGTCACGCTCTGTTGCCCAGGCTAGAGTGCAGTGGCGTGATCTCAGCTCACTGCAACCTCAACCTCCCAGGTTCAAGCGATCCTCCTGCCTCAGCCTCCCAAGTAGCTGGGATCACAGGCCTGCACCATGACACCCAGCTAATTTTTGTATTTTTAATAGAGACGGGGTTTTGCCATGTTGGCCAGGCTGGTCTCGAACTCCTGACCTCAAATGATCCACCCACCTCGGCCTCCCAAAGTGCTGGCATTAACAGGCATGAGCCACCATGCCTGGCTGATATTTGTACACTTCTGGTGAGTGCAGACTACCAGTGAAATTCTTGGGTCATATGGTTTGCACATAAAGCAGCTCTTTAGAGAAACTGAAGGGAACAGGTGGCTTGAAAGAGGAGGGGGGAACCAATGAGAGGAGGGGTCAAACTTTCTCAAGCACTGTGAACATGGCAAAGAGGCTGATTTTCAGGAGATGTGCAGAGGGAGGCCAGGGAGTGACATGCTCTGATGACATTTTAAGATCACCCTGGGGAGTGAGGTTGGAGACCACCATAGGGAACAAGGAAACGGGCAGGTGGTGGTGGAGGGAAACTAAGGGAGAGGTGACCATGACCTGGACCAGAGCGCCGTGGAGATGGAGAGGAAAGGATCGTGCTCTAGTTAGCTAGTACTGCATAACAGAGCTGAGCAGCTTAAAACTAAGTAATGAATTTTCTCCAGGGATTTTGGGGCTTGACTGAGTTCTGCTGGGAAATTGTTGTATGGAATCTCTCATGCTGTTGCAGTCAGGTGATAGCTGGGGCTGTAGCCAGGCCAAAAGCTCAGCTGGGCTGAAGATGAGCCCTTGTCTGAGGTAGTTGTTTCACTTACCTGCTTAGTTCCTGGGCTGAGATGGCTGAAGCAGTTGGGGGCTGGTGGGACCTATGTCACCCCATATGCAGCTGACTGGGCTTCCTCATAGCATGGCACTCTCGGATTTATTAAATGGAAGAAGCCTGTGACCAGAGCGAGTGTTCTAAGAGGCTAGGACAGACACTGCAAGGCTTCTTATGACCCAGCCTCAGGGGCTCCCAAATATTGCATCCACTACATTCTCTTAGCCAAGCAAGTCATTAAGTCCAGCTGAGGTAGGAAGCAGGACTCGACTCTGAAGGTGGGGCTCAGATACTGGACCAAACTGGACTCAGATACTGGACTAGCTGAAACAGGTTGGGACAGAAGCACTTCCCCATAAGACACCCCACCAGTGTGCCATGTGAGTTTACCATTGCTATGGCAACACCTGAAGGTTACCACCCCCTTCCATGGCAATGACCCAGCAATCCAGAGGTTACCACCCTTTTCCTAGAAATTTCTGCATAAACTTTCCCTTAATTTGCAATATAATTAACTGCAGAACTGCTCTGAGCTACTATTCTGGGTACGCTGCCCATGGGGTAGCCCTGCTCTGCAAGGAGCAATGCCTTTGCGGCTGCTGTTGTATGCTGCTGCTTCCGTAAAAGTTTCTGTTTACCACCACCAGCTCACCCTTGTATTCTTTCCCAGATGAAGCCAAGAACCCTCCCGAGCTAAGCCCCAATTCTGGGGCTCACCTGTCTTGCATCACAGCCCAGTTTCAAGGGAGGAGAAATGAGATTCTCCTGTTTCATGTGAGGAGCAACATGCCCCTGTGGGAAGGGAAGGATTGATGGAGGTCCTCTTTGGATGACATTGGCTACCAAGGATGGATTTGGACTTTTTGCTGGCTTGGATAAAGGCTTTTCTTTTCTTTTTTTTTTGTTTTTTTTGCTTTGTTTTAGAATTTACACGTTGAAATCAATTTGAACAGCAGGAAACATACATACTTTTCCAGCATAGCCACAGTGTTTGGGATGCTCAGGGGTCAGAGGCAGAAATGCCCCCAGCATTTCACACAGAAGAAACCTTTCTGCAGAGGGCAATGGAGAGACTTTTGGCTCCTGGCCTAACAGGGAAAACTTGCCCCTTGCGTTCTTGTTTACCTAAGACCAACAATTGACTGAAAGTATTTCTTAGTGAATTTCTAACTCGAACTATTCTCCTCAAAGGCTGCTGCTGCAGAGCAGAAAGATCAGACTTGGTTTCTGCAAAACATCTGGACTCCAGTTCCTTCTTGGCTAACCTAATGACTTATGTGACCTTCGGGACATTACTAAACTTTTTTGTCCTTAGTTTCCTCATCAATAAAATCAGGATGATAACAGTACCTCCTTGGAAGAGTTGTTGAGAGCATTAAATGAGATAATACATACAAAGCGCTTGACTCAATCCTTGGGAAACAGTGAGTTCTTGGTCAATGTCAACCGCACAGTAAGTTAATAGATGCACAACAAATTTGTTGTAATTGAGTTGTCCATGCAAAGAATGTCAGCTCGAAGCGCTGGCTCAAGGATTTTATCTGTGCCACACTTTACTATTTATTTATTTATTTAGAGATGGAGTCTTGCTCTGTCACCCAGGCTGGAGTGCAGTGGCATGATCTTGGCTCTCTGCAACTTCTGCCTTCTGGGCTCAAGCAATTCTCCTGCCTCAGCCTTCCGAGTAGCCAGGATTACAGGTGCTCACCACCATGCCTGCCTAATTTTTGTATTTTTAGTAGAGATGAGGTTTCGCCATGTTGGCCAGGCTGGTCTCAAACTCCTGACTTCAGGTAATCCACCCTCCTTGGCCTCCCAAAGTGCTGGGATTATAGGTGTGAGCTTCCTGGGACTATCAGCAATAAAGTTTGCTTTTGATTCCAAATGTTAAAAAATTACATATATATATATATATATATAATCTGCAATGCTGTTGCAAATACCTCATATACAGTGCTTTCTCTCCCTCCATAGTATCCTATCTCTCTTCACATCTTTACATTGCCAATATCTCACACTTTGTAGGTGGGAAAGTTTATCATTTGCTTCACTGGGAGATGTATACTCTTTAAATAGTGTTCTAATGTCTGCAAAAAAAAAAAAAATTAGCAAAACTGTCTCTAGGGAAGCAGCCTTTGACTGTTCAAACCTGGGAGAAATGAAGGGTTTTATTTGTGGAAATTGGGGCATCCGGTGCTGTCTACTTAGGGAAGCAGGATTTTTTTAACCACCCACCAACACCTACACACACCCAAAAAATTAATAAAATCTCAGAGACTATATTCATCTTTTACTTATAGGTAATCTCCCAAGTTCAGGGGAAGTTTTTCTTCTGAATGTTGTTCACTCTGTACCATGGAAATGATCTGAATCTTACCAAAGAGCCTCACTGAAACATCTCTTCTCTGTATGCACATCTTTGATCTCACACAATCCTTCCAGGTAGGGACACTGGGCCCCATTTTACAGACGAGAGCACAGAGGCCAGAAGAAATTAGGAACTTGCCCAAGGTCACACAGCTTGTGAGTAGCCACTTCTGTCTGCTGTCTACTGCGCCACACCCACTATCCTTTTGCCTGAGCCTGGATTCTTTCTCTTTCTCTTTCTTTCTGTTTCTTTTTCTCTCTTTCTCTTCTCTTCTCTTTTGTCTCTTCTCTTCTCTTTTGAGACAAAGTCTTCACTCTGTTGCCAGGCTGGAGTACAGTGGCGCAATCTCGGCTCACTGCAACCTCTGCCTCCCAGGTTCAAGTGATTCTCCTGCCTCAGCCTCCCAAGTAGTTGGGACTACAGGCGCGACCACATCTAGCTAATTTTTTAATTTTTTTTTTTTTTTTTTTTTTTTTTTTTTTTTTGAGACGGAGTCTCGCTCTGCCGCCCAGGCTGGAGTGCAGTGGCCGGATCTCTGCTCACTGCAAGCTCCGCCTCCCGGGTTCACGCCATTCTCCTGCCTCAGCCTTCCGAGTAGCTGGGACTACAGGCGCCCGCCACCGCGCCCGGCTAGTTTTTTGTATTTTTTAGTAGAGACGGGGTTTCACCATGTTAGCCAGGATGGTCTCGATCTCCTGACCTCGTGATCCGCCCGTCTCGGCCTCCCAAAGTGCTGGGATTACAGGCTTGAGCCACCGCGCCCGGCCTAATTTTTTAATTTTTAGTAGAGACAGGGTTTCACCATGTTGGCCAGGCTGGTCTCCATCTCTTGACCTCGTGATCTGCCCGCCTCAGCCTCCCAAAGTGCTGGGATTACAGGCATGAGCCACTGCACCCGGCCGAGCCTGGATTCTTTCTACGTCTCAGCACTCTCTCTGCTACCAGCCTTTGCATTATATCCCACAGGATTCCTGGAGGTAGGTGGCAATGGGTGAGAAAAGTTTAGCAGGAAAACCTCGGCAGACAGGCTGACGGCCAGCACTCCCAAGGCACAGATGAGACCCTGGCTCTCTTGAGGAGCTTGGCACTCAATGAGCATTAGGAGTTACTGCTTGGTGAAGTTTAAATATTTGTTTATTCATGTATGCAACTAACATTTACTGAGCTCCTACTATGTGCTCAGCACGGTACTGGGCTCTGGCGTTGCACAGATGAATTTAGACAGGTCTGCTTGCAAGGCATTGTTGAGGAGTGTGCAGTATAGTGGGTGTAACAGACATACAGAAGTCCTAGAAGCAAAAGCGTATGGACAGGGCGTTGCCAAATTCCTCAGCCAGCCGCCAGGTACTGCTGATTCCACTGTCTGAACAGCTAGAGAATCCATCTTCATGACCACCCCTCTGGCAAAGGCTGCCACTGCCTGACACCCATATCACCAAGGCCAGCAGGGCCACCTGACAGCCTGCCTCACTCCTCTGATCACTTCTCCACACCACAACTAAAGGGACAATCTGATTCCTGTTTAAGTCCTCCAAAGGCTCCTTGATGTCCTTTCCATAAGGGCTAAACTGCAGAGCCAGGCTACATTGTAGAGAGCTGGACTCCCTCCTCACAGGTGGATTCTGGGTCTTGTTCACAGTTGGGTGCTAGCACGGGGCCAGACCCTAGGTGACCAATGATTCCAGGAGATCTTTATGATATAGTGCAGCCTGGTGACATCATAATGCAAGCCCCCTGCCCAGGAGATGTTTTTGGTCCATTTGAAGGATAATCATTGGTCAGTCTAGCTAGGATCACTTAATCAGATTAATTTGAAATTTCTAGAGATTTGTATATGCTGGTGAGCATTCTGATTTGAAGGAGTTAAGACGTTAAAAAAATACGACATAAACATATGACTAACACCACTTGCTAAGCATCAGTCTGGCCCACAGCAGGAACCTTTATGCAGTCATATTTGGGAGAGATGCGGGTAGGCAGTAAGAGCTACAGGACAAAGACTGGTTTTGCCTTGCTCGGTGATCTTGGGCGGGTTACTTAGTAGCTTTAAGCCCCATCTAAAACTGATCCCCGCCTCCTTGGCCTCATGAAGTCACTGCAAAGACCAGATGAACACTAGCTAAGGGCTGTCCAGACCCTAAAGGGTTGCGCACATGAGAGGGCTTGAGGCTGTGACCAGAGAAGGCAGCATTCCCCTTGCCAAAGCCCCCAACACACTCCTGTCCTGGAAGTGGCTGGGAGGGTGCACTGGGGCCATCTTCACTGTCCTATTCTTCCTCAAAGTGGGTCTGGGATGAGGAGATGCAAACCTCTACCTGGGTTTCCTGCCAGAATTCATCAGTTCCCATAAGCAGAGGCAGGAAGACCATTTGGCCATCCATCATGAGACAGGTTGCAGGGAATCTGGACCTGTCTGGACCATGTTTTAGAAGCCCTTACATGGGAAGAGATGTTAGACTTAGTGATCTTTAAGGTTCATTTCGGGGATTCTCTACAATTCTCTGACTTCAAGTCCCTTCCCTCAGCAGAAATCAGTTTTAAACAATGACAAGGATTCTAGCAGGATTGGTCAACTTCTATAATCTCCAGTTTCTGGAAACTCCCAGGAAGCCAAGCCTTCAGGCAGAATACTTCTCCTTCCCCCAAAAAAAGTGCAAAAGAAAAAGAGTACTGTTGATTCACGAAATATGCCAAATACCTAATTCCTTCTGAAAGTCACACACCCTTCTTTCCCAGCCAGAACTCCAGATCCAGGAGGCTGTACACACCTAGAGGAAGGGACATATCATAGATTGCTATGTACCTGGTTCCCAAAAGCAGATGCTTTGCCTATTGCACATATGCAAACTTCTTAATCACCTTTCCAGGAGCGTACTGGGGCCTTGGACATGAAGGTCAATTGTGTTTTCACTTTGGTCCTCTGCTTTCTGGGTTCAGGCACATAGTGAGAGTCATTCATTCATCCACCCATTTA
The DNA here is from genome assembly GCF_003255815.1 of Theropithecus gelada. Classification (NCBI taxonomy): domain Eukaryota; kingdom Metazoa; phylum Chordata; class Mammalia; order Primates; family Cercopithecidae; genus Theropithecus; species Theropithecus gelada. The sequence goes on along the minus strand of NC_037675.1, from coordinate 96,801,136 downwards.
ATGTTGAGACCTCTCCCTGTGCCAGACACAGAGCAGTCCTTGTTTTCCTGTACTTCACAATTTATTGGGGAAAACCTTCAAGTAAACATAATTATAGTAACACAATTATGGGGAAACAGAATTGCAGAGTTCATGGAATATTATGTGATTGTACCTAATATTATGGGAATTGTACAAGACAGGCACCCAGCTGGGCCTAGTGGTGTTGAAGTCTCTGAGGTGCACATCATTAGGCAGGAGTAAGCTAGGTAAAGGGGAAGTGCAGGGAGCAGGGGAAGGGCGTTTCAAGGGGGACAGTTGAGCAAAGGTCTGGAAGTGACTGGATGTGGCCAGGACCTGCGGCAGCTCAGCACTCCTGGCTCAAAAAGTGTACAGCCAGGATTGAGGGGCACAGATCAATCACAGATGACTTTTGTGACCCACTGAGGAGCCCAGAGACACTGTAGGAGACAGGGGTGATATTGACACACGAGTTCAATGAATATTCAAGTACCTCTTAGAGGCCAGCCTCATGCTCAATACTGGCTTCTATTGCTTTTTGAAAAACACCTAAAATTCTTTCCACCTTACTGCAAAGCAAAGAAGTTCTTTAGGCTGAAAGTCATCTCTGAGTTGGTGCTCAGTCAATGGCGATCATAGTCCGTCCCTGCCAGGGAGCTGTTGCTGCCTGGGTAATGTTCCCTAAATGACGTGGCTGTCCATTCCCAAGATCAGTCATCTTTGCATCATGAAAAATGGCCCATCCCCGTAGCTAACATCCACAGGGCACGTCGCTTAAAGACAGATTCCCTGTGACCTGTCTCATGATGGAGAACAACGCCGATTCTCTTAGCTCTTTGCTTTGTAAAGAAAATGGTTTTCAGCACAACTTCCCCACAGCAATTATGGAAAATAAATTGAAGTGTAAAAACAGGGAGACGGCTAGCAGATGGGCAAAATTAGCCTGGCTGCTACTACCACACTGGCTCCACACGACGCAGGAAGAGATCCTGCTCCCTGGAGTGTGAAATGACCACAAGATTAAGAATCAAGGCAGCGGGGAGGAAGTTTCTGCCTGAAGCCCAAGCACCCAGGAGCCCCTGATGGGGCCTCCACTTCTGTCTCCACAGATGCCACCTTCCCCCGCCCAAACTGCTGTCCCAGTGGTGGTTCCTCTCCTCCTTCTGAGCTCAGCTCCAAGGCCAGCCTTTAGAGACCTGTGCTGCCCTCCACCCCCATTCACAGTTCCTTAACCCAAACTGACTTTCTCCTTTCTAGAGTCCACTTTAGAAATCTCCTTCCCTTGTTTAATGGCTATCCTAAGCCCCTGCCCCCATGGATGACTTCAGGGTAGACTCATCCTCCTTCAGGGCCCTGCCTCAAGGGCACAGGTCTGTCCTTCACGGGGACCTCCATAGCTACTGGGTAATTAGTGAGCAGCGGGGTTTCCCAGATTCATTGCTGTGAACAGAGCAGTGATGCACCTAGGCCCATGTGTTTCAACACCCAGTGAGCCCTGTCCATTTTTTCCCCCCTCTTGGAACACTGAATATTTAAAGCCATTGTCTTTGTGGCCTTAGTTGTCACAGAAGGGGACCAAGCGCTGAGCTGGGAGCAGGGGGCTGGGACTTCCTGCTCCTAAGTAATTCCTCAGCCCTGGGCAAATTCGGCAACTGGAGGGTCTCACTTTTAAGGAGTGTAAACCACATGGTGGGCCCCAAACAAGATAAGATCCTGGAATTCTCTAGAGTTCAACAGTGGAGGTGGGGAAGGAGGGGACCGCAAGGCCTGTCCTGGCATTTTCAGTAATTTCAGTAATTTCCACAGGAAGTTCTGTCCTGGCATTTTCAGTAATTTCAAGTGACCCCAGAGACAGCCACTTGGAGACTCAGTGGCCGGAGACCCCACAGCGTACCCCAGCTCTTAGAAGCTGGCCTGCTTCTTGCTCTTTCCTAGAAGCTGGAGTCACATCACTGGACCGGAAAAGGGTCCTGGTATCTAAACCAACGAAGAAGGCCCTTCCCCCACAGCCCCCCACTTTGGAGACTCCCACAACTTTACCTCTACACTAGTATAACCCCCGACCCAGGCCCTCGACGCTCCCCGTAGGGCTCCCAGGATTCGGGGATGGGTAGGACTCGGGTCCTGGTCCCTCCAAGTGGGGGTTGCCTCTCAAGAGTGGGCAGGGGACACGGAACCCGCGGACGGGGCGTCTTATTCCGGACAGGAGGGAGGGGTTGCCTCCTAGACCAGGTACTGAGAGCCGCGGGCCCACCTCCAGTTGCGTCACCTGGCCCACCGCCTCCTGAGACATCACAATCTGGGGGCCGGGACCCGCCTCATCACCGCCGGTTTGTAACCAAACAATCCAACCAACAAACACCCCGGAAAGAAAAAAAAACAAACTGGCCTGACCCAGCCTCCCGCCCCTGCCCCGCCCCGCCCCGCCCCTCGCCCCCCGGGGTCCCCGCCCCCGCACGGGGGAGTGAGCGCGAGCCCGGCGCCCCGCACCCGCCGCCCCGCGCTCGCTCGCTGCCAGCCCGCGGCGGGGGCGGCCCCGACCGCGCCGCCCGCCC